>NC_058132.1:674296408-674312294 GCF_016433145.1 Gracilinanus agilis
TAGAAAGAAAGAAAGAAAGAAAGAAAGAAAGAAAGAAAGAAAGAAAGAAAGAAAGAAAGAAAGAAAGAAAGAAAGAAAGAAAGAAAGAAAGAAAGACAAAGAAAGGAAGAACGAAGGGAAGAAAGAAAGAAGAAAGAAGAAAAAAGAGAGAAATGTAGAAGTTTATTCATAAAAATAATATTCACCTTACACACCCATCTGAGTCCCTGTGAGCCCTGAAGAACAGAGTCAGATTATCATGTTATTTTTGTTGAAACTAGGCCACCCCTTTTTGACTAATAACTCATCCAGAAGTTTCATCAGTCAGGGGTAATTTTCCAGTCGTCAGCTTCAATGTTATGCTGCTTTATTTAGACTGATTCTGGTGCATCCTTGAATGGCTCATCTCAGCTGTCCGTGCATGGCTAACCTTCGGTTGCTGTAAAGATAATATAGTGATAGTCTTTAATTATTGGGACCCTGCAAAGGAAAAGAGGTTAAGAGACTTGCCAAGATCACCCAGCTATTGAACACTGGAATCGAGAATAAGACCCAAGTCTTCTGGCCTGCGGCTGGCTATTCATTCCGAAAGCTTTCAGACACATGCCAATTAGGGACCATGCTGGAGAAAAACCAAAAGTAAGTGGTGAAATCTTCAATGTCTATTTCATATCCTTTTCAAGAAATTATAGGCTAAGGCTGGCCAACAATTGTATTGGAGGGAGGAAGGGACTCAGCAGAGATTTGCCATTAAATTTGAAGTAGTAACTGCACAAAGGCTTACAGGAAGAAAGGAATGATGATTAAAGATGAGCAATTGAAGCCTCTTTTATCTCCTTTATAGAGGCAACTTGGGCAATAGGTATGAATTAAAAGTCTGTTTATAAGGCTATCATTTGGAACTCATGAGAAATTTTACCTTAGAAACTTTATCAGTCAAATGTGAGATTTCAAGGAGCAACAGCATTACCGGTTCAGAGCTGAATGAGACATTAAATGTCATCTGGTCTAACTACCCTCATTTTACAGATGAGAAGTAATCCCTCTTCCCTTCTTCACCCTTTCCACAATCCTTCCCACTCAATTGAACTTACTAAAGGGTTTATTAATAAAATATAAACTAATTTAGTGGGCATGTTCATGTAAGACATTTGGTGAAAATCCATTCTATTACCATCCTTTGGTGCCCCCTATTTTCCTTGCTTAGGAGAATGGAGCTTCATACGTAGGGGTTCTAGAAGTTGGACTATTTTCAAAAAAATATCCAACTACCCAATATATATGCATGCAGATTTTCTAGAGTATATGGTTCATATTAGGAAAGAAAAAAAGAAAGGAATAAAAACAAACAAACAAGCAAAGAAAGAAATGTACTTAAGAAGTAGCTCAATGGATTGTCCATTCAATAACTAGGTAGTACAGCAGATAGAGTGATAGGTCAGAAAAAACTTGAGTTCAAATATGGTCTCAGACATTTAATGTTTGACTCTGGGCAAGTTATAGAACTCCTGTTTGCCTCGGTTTCCTCAATTGTGAAAGAGGTGTAATAATGCTTCAGAGTTGTAAGAATCAAATGAAATAATGTTTATAAAAAGAATTTAACACAGTACCTAGTATATAGTATACTATAGCAATCCCTTTATCAATGTTTATTCCCATTTCTTCCTTCCTTTAACCTTTCTGAGATTCAGTTTCTTCATCAGTAAAATTGGAAAAATAATGCCTGTAGTTCTTGCCTCATGGGGCCACTGTGAAGATTAAATGGGATATCTATAAAGTGCTTTAGAAACCTGCAAGTGCAATATGTATAGTAAGTATGTTTATTTTGCTCACAATTGTCTTGAACTATATTCCATAACTATCCTATGAACCTGTGTGCTAAAAGGTTATGTTTTCAAAGTGATATATGAGAAGGCCTAGAGATGGGAGGTCCTAGGTTCAAATCTGACCTCAGACACTTCCCAGCTGTGTGACCCTGGGCAAGTCACTTGACCCCCATTGCCTACCCTTACCACTCTTCTGCCTTGGAGCCAATACACAGTTCTGGCTCCAAGACGGAAGGTAAGGGTTTAAAAAAAAAGTGATATATGAGAAAAACTCTCCATAGGAACTCAGCAATGATCTCTGACATCCTCCATTAGAATGGAAGCTCCATATAGCAAAGAACTGGAAAAAAGGTACATGCTTATTCAAAGGGGAATGACAGAAAAGCTTACGGTATTTGAATGCCATGAAATATTGCTGAGTGATAAAAATGAGAAAATATCCTAGAGAAACCCATAAAGACCTGCATGAACTAATATAGAGTGAAAGGAACAGAACCAGGCAAACAATTTATAAAGTCTGTCAAAATAGAATTGAAGAAAAAGGAGGAGGAGGAGCAGGAGGAGGAAGGGAAGTGCCAGATTGCAGAGGGTCTCCAAAGCCAGTCAAAGGTATCAGAAGTTTTTTGGGTATGTAACAGAAAGTCATTGCAGGGTTTGGAAAAAAAGACATTTCATGGGTGACACATATATAAAGAAGATAAGCCTGGCAGTGCTTAGAAGAATGGGTTGGAGGAGGAGAGAAAATAGGTAGAAAGACTATTATTATAGAAAGATTATTTCAATAGCCCTTATATAAGAGAATGAAATCTTGTGCTAGGAATAGCAGTGGAAAGGACTGGAGCAAGAAATGTTTCTAGACAAAATTTGGCATACTCCTTACTAAACAACACTTTTCCTCTGGATAGAAAGTAACATTCTGGAAAGTAAGAATTGTTTCATTGTTTGTATTTGAATCTTCAGTGCCTAGAACAGTGCCTGGCCTAGAATAGAAATTTCCTAACAGTACTTAAGTTCCTGAAGAACAGTGCAAGAAGCATAATTCTAAGGTCCAGTGTCTAAGAGCAAGAAAATAGAGAAGGAAAAAGACAGAGGAGACAGCCCTAGACACAGTGATGAAATAGGGAAAATCTGTCTTTGTCACCCTCCTGCCTCTGTATGAAGATTTTCTTCTCATCATCTTGAGCCCAATCCAAAAGACAATAGGTGGCCCAAACCAGAACACCCACCCCCAACCTCTCTCAAATAAAATTTCTCAGTTTTGGTGATTTAGTTCTGTACCGTTAAATATTAATTTATCCTCTAATGACCTTTCCTCCCATATCCTGGTTTGGATCTCTTGAATAATCTGCTTCAGGACATTATTTGAACCTTTGAATAGAATTAACCCATGAACTGCTTCAGATCTGGAACCAAAAAGACCCAGATCCAAAGCATATCTTATCTTTTCTTTTTTTTTAAACCTTTACCTTCTCTCTTAGAATCATTAATGGGTATTGGTTCTAAGGCAGAAGAGTGGTAAGGGCTAGGCAATAGAAGATAAGTAACTTGCCCAGGTTCACACAGCTAGGAAGTGTCTAAGGGCAGATTTTAACACAAGACATCCCATCTCTGGACCTGACTCTCAATCTACTGAGCGACCCAGCTACCCCCCTCAAAGCTTATCTTTTCAAGTGTTCTTGCTGTGTGCTAGTGAGATATAGACAACTTTTCCAGAATTTAAATCATAGATAAACTGCCTGCATCAGTAAACGGAACCTCCATACCAACAATATTATTAGTGCTTGATATCTGAACCTTCCTCAGAGAGCATTGTTTAGGCAATGGTCATTTCCCCTCTAAGAATTTTCTTCCTTATATTCTGTTAATCATCTTTGTCCTAAGATGATACCAGGTCAGAGATCTTATACCCATACAATAAATATAATCCCACTTAGGTGTTAAAAGAAAAGAAATGAGAAGAAACTAATTCATGCAAATATGTGAAAAGCTGACAGACTCACAGGGAAATCTATATTGTTAAGAGGCTGCTTTTATTTTTAAGTATTTTTCCATGGTTACATGATACAAGTTCTCTCCCTCCCCTCTTCCCTCCCCACTCCCAGAGCTGACAAGCAATTCCACTGAGCGATACGTGTGTTATTACTTAATACCTATTTCTATATTATTCATATTTTCAATAGAGTAATCTTTTAAAACTTAAACCCCAAATAATATACCCATATAAAAAAGTGATAAATCATATGTTATTCTTCTGTGTTTCTGCTCCCACAGTTCTTTCTCTGGATGTGGATAGCGCTCTTTCTCATAAGTCCCAAAATTGTCCTGGATCACTGCATTGCTATTAGTAGCAAAGTCTATTGCATTTGATCATCCCATAATATTTTGGTTACTGTGTACAATGTTCTCCTGGTTCTGCTCATTCCATTCCACATCAGTTCATGGAGGTCTTCCCAGTTTTTATAGAAATCAAGCAATTCATCATTCCTTATAGCAAAATAGTATTCCATCAAGTAGGGTGACATTACTTTGCATCAAACAAACATGTATTGAGTGCCAACTATAGACAAAACACTACATAAGTACTGGTAATATAAAGAAAAACAGAAACAATGCCTTCCCTCAAGGAATGTCTCCCATCCTTGGAGGCCTCCAAGCAAAGGATGGCTGGTCACTTGTTGGCTAGGCTCCAGTGGGAATTCCTTTTGCATATTTGTTTGAGGAGATAGTCATTGAAGTCCTTCCAGTTCTCCAGGTCTATGATTGTGCTGGCTTAGTGTACTGATAGTTAGGATTGGAGGAGGGAAGGAAATTGCAACTCAACAAAGCAAAGGAAATATAGCAAAGATAATTCAAGGATTTTTAACAACTTAAACTTCAGAGCTGACTTTCAATAAGGAATGATGAATGATTTGTCTTTCAGGAATCCAGTAATTCCCCAACTAGAGGGGAGGAGAAAAAGAAGTCTAGGCTTTAGGGACAGTCTTTGCAAAGGCACAGAGATGAATGACAAAAAGCAAAGGAAAGGCATCAAGTAATACAAGCTGTTTCAAACACGAAGTAATCAGTGAGGAGTTGTGTGTTAGCCTGGAAACGCAGGTGGAAACCAAATTTTCAGAACCTCTTTCTTTCCCTCACTTCTGACCAGAGAGCATCTTTAACAAAGGCTCCATCTTTTGCCATGCAATTCATTTCTATGTATTCTCTGGTGGTAAGTAAGTGGAGAAAGATAAGAGCAAGAATAGAGCAGAATGGACAAAGTTCTGGCTACAGTGTGCATGACTGAAAGGCCCCAATCCTGGTTTTGCTAGGTACCACTTGCATGATCTGAGGAAAGTCACTTAATTTCAGTTTCTCTTATGTTAAATGAGGGGGCTGAACTTGGTGACCTCTAAGATTCTTTTGAACTAAACATCTATGTTCTTATGAATCAAAGAGGATCATCATTAATCCAAATCACATTAAAAATATACTTTTAAATCAAATAGACTGTATATTTGATTTAAATGGTGTGTTTGTAAAACTTCTAAATTTCTCAAGAGATAAAATTAAAATCAACGAAAACATAAGTCTTTAATGGTATACATACACTGATTTGGTTCAGTCTCTAAATTGATGGTCCATATTATCTGCATCAGAAGGCTTTACACTCACTGTTATATGACTAAAGTGAAAGAACTAAGGGATTTGATTCTGTGCTTACAAAAAGAACAATATCTAAGACTTTGGGGAGATTTTTCTTTCCAAATTTGAAATATTTGGGGGATGGAAAATAACAATCTGGCTGTTCATATATGAATGATGAATGATTTTCAAAGGGACTCATTTCTAAATTTAGACAATTCTTTGAAAGAAGGCAATTGTTCCTATCATCAAGAATATCAAACAGGAAGCCACAGAAGAGCAAAGAAATATTTGTAAGCTACTCTGGAAGACATTTCCTACCTCCTTCCATTGTGAATTAATTTGAGAACATAGGATGAGAGGTCACCTTAAAGGTCATCAAGTACAATCACGTCATTTTATAGATAGGACAATTCACATGCCTAGCACATAATAAGAACTTAATAAATGTTGGGGGTTTTTCATTCATTCATTCATTCATCCATATAATACAAGTGTTAGAGGAAGAATTTTATTGAAGAGGTTACTGGCATTCCTGTCAATGTGACATGCCTCATACATAAACACTTAAATGTTTTCCCTTCTTCTCTTTCACTTCCACCCTTCCTTCCTTCTCCCCTTTCTCCCTCCTTCTTCATCTTCCTTCCTTCTTTCTCCTTTCTTTCTTCTATCTCTCCTTTTCCTTCCTTCCTTTTTTCTTTACTTCTGTCTTTTTCTCCTTCTCTCTTTCCTCCTCTCTTTTCTTTCTTCTTTTTCTTCCTTGCTCCCTCCTTTCCTTTCTCCTTTCTTTCTTTCTTTCCTCATTTTCCTTTCTTTTTTCTTCCCCCTTGTCATGCAGGTAAGTAAAAAGATTTCAATCCAAGTATTATTACACAATCCCAAATGTTGAGATTATTTAGTTTGAATTGAGCATTGTTTACATGATGTCTTAAAGAGAGAAAAAAATGCTAGCTTTTCTAAATCTTCCTCCTCTGAGTCCTTCCAGGTAATCTGATGCATCGCTACGTTTCCTCTGTGTCCATGTAAGTTTGCATTTTACAAACCTTAAAGCCCTCTAGACATGCTAACTCTCATTCTTATTACTGTTATTATTATTGTTTGGCCTGCACTGGTTTGACCTATCCATCACAGTGGCTTGATGAGGACCTCTGTGTCTTCAAAAGCAATAGCAGCAAAGCATACCTGAAAAGGCCCCTGAGAGGGAAAGATTTTGATGATGGGGACCTTAGTTTGTCCTCTGAGTATCAAATTCACTCAGTTCAAGGAGGCCACCAAATTGGCCAAAGGGAGATGATGCTTTTGACAACAATTTTCTAGAACTATTTCTTGGTTCCAAGAGAGATTATGGTGTGTGCATGTGGAAGAAATGTTCATGTCAGTGCTACTATAGATCCTTGAATTTAAATAGAAAGCTCGGGAAAAAATCATTCCTTTATAATCTACTGATAAATATCCTTTCTTTTCCATAACTACACTCTAGTATTCTGCCTCAAGAAATCTATCGTTCTCTGCTCTGGTCTTCCATTTGATATCTAGGGCTTAGAACAATTTGTCCTTTTTTAAAAATGATCCAGATCACTTGTTCCTTTTTAAAATATTTTTTCATTATGACATTAACAATCATGAACATTTCTTTTTAAAATAACAGAAAAAGAGAATAATATATGAAGCTGTGAGCTTCTGTTATATACTATTTTTAAAAGGTTTGCCTAATTCTCATACAGTAGTAACAATATCAGCAACAACAACAAAAATGGTCCTACTTGTCTATGTCCCCTTCTGAATTTCCTTTTTGCTTTCTTCTGTGTATAAGGGAAGAGGGAAATTTTATTTCCCACACCCACTACAAGCTCAATAAATGTAGTGAGGGATAGTAATCACAGAGAAGTCTTCACATATTAATTAGGCTTTAACACCCTGTTATTCTTTTAAAAAATGCAAAGATTTTTCTCTAATTAAATCACAAGGAAGAAGTCCGTTGCCAGAGTTGAAATTGGGCAATACTTCTAAAAGACTTTAAGTAGTAAATATTGTAGAGAAAAATCAAAACCATTCCAGAACTGCAGGTAGTCCAGGATTAGCACAGTTGTGGAATATGGTCCCTGCAACTATGTAAGAGTATAGTAGGGGTGGGAAAGAGATTTGCTTTCTTCAATTCATAATTTTTTGAAGAGCGACTACTCATCCAGAAGAAGATATTCCATCTAGTAGTTCCAGAAAATTCATGACACAGTTGAGGAAACAGGAACACATACTCTTCTGATAAACACTGTGAATTGTAGACATGCCTTGAACACGTGCATTCTCCTACATTTATGTTTCACGGCTAAATTTGTGACTACTCTTCCCTTCTGTGTATTGATGAGAGACTATACCCAAGATTATAATGGAAATATTTTAGCACTAATCTTCTTACTATTTCATCTCAGTAATGCCTTTTCTTTCAAGTAATTGTATCTATTGACTGATTACTGAAGGAAAGAGCATCAGTGGGGGTTTATGAGCTATAATGTAGACCTACAGAGTACACCTTACCAGGAAATAGTTGGTACTTTCTGGAGACTAAACTACCAAGTGTAAACTTAAGTTGAAAGAATAACCCAGAGGTTGAGTTGCATGTATATTTTTGTATTGCTGTTCTTTTCTTTTTTTTCTTCTATATTTTTTTTACATTTGCCAACTCCCCATCCTGAAACAGGAGCCTTCCCTTGTAACAAATAAACACAAACCAAACCAAACCACATATTGGCCATGACTGAAGATCTGTATTTCATTTTGCATTTCTCTACAATCATCTCTCTGCCAGCTGATGGGAAGTGTAATTCCATCATCAGTTTTCTGATGTCACAATTTGTTACTGCATTTATCAGATTCCTTTAGTACTTCAAAATTGATTTTCTTTATATCATCTAGTTTTCTTATGAACTTCCTGCCTGGTTCAGTTCACCTAATCCTTCATCATTTCCTATGATTTTCTATTACATTTATATGCCAGAGTTTTTTTTCAGCCATTTCTCAGTTTATGCATCTACTTTGTTTCCAGCTCTTTTCTACAAGCAAAGTCACTCTTGATTCGTCCAGTTCTTTCTTGACTCTAATAATAATGATGATGATGATGATGATGATGATGATAACAAGATAGCTATGCTTTTGTACATACAGATTCTTTCCTTTATCATTGGCCTCTTTGTGGTACATACCAAGTGGTAGTTTTTTTGAGGGAAGATATGTACATAATTTAGTGACTTTGGGAAGGGAATATAGTTCTAAATTGCTTTCCAGAATAGTTGGTTAACTTCTCAGTTGTACCAACAAAGAAGTGTGACTGACAGCTTTCATTCTCAAGATGTATTTTAACCCTCTGTTCCAGCACCCTTCTTATATTGGAGACTCCACTCCCCCAAAGCCTTTTACTCTGATTGGTTGATTCAATCCCAATTTGGTAAAATGATGATAACCATGATAGTTCTGCTCAGCTCTAGTATAATTCAGTTCCTGAGTTTCTACATACCTTCTCCTTCAGCCCTTAATACTTTTCAGGGTTTGTTTTTCTTTTGTTTACTTCTATTTGTTTTCTATTGTTTACTATTGAATAGACTATAACATCTTGAGGTCAGGGAATTTCTTTCCAGAGAATTTCTTTTTGTTTGTATTTGTTTTACAAATCACTAGCTAAATAAATTATTTATCTACGTTCTCTTATTCTCAGGTTCTCCCTATGTTCTCTTAAATAATTCTCATCTTTTTTGGTCATCTTTCCTACAGGATATGAAGTAGAAATTCAGAATTGCTTGTATTTGCATTTCTTTTATAATATCATAGGTGGAAACATTCCATCTGATCACTGATATCTTACACTTCCAAAAACTACCTTGTCAGGTCTATTGATTATTTCTATTTGGAATGGTTCATATTCCTATATATTTGTATCAGTTATAAATAGTCTTAAATAGTAAATGTCTATCAGAGAAATTTTCTTCAAGGACCTTCTCTTCTCCAGTTAATTGTTTTTCTTCTAATTCAAATTGTTTGATTTTGTTTGTACAAAAGCTTTTCAGTTATATGTAAGCAATATTATCCATTTTATCTCATATTATCACTTCTTTGCCTATGTTTTTTTAGAAATGCTTCCCTATTCATAGTTGTGATAAGTATTTTCTTCCCTTTTTCTTTAATTTGCTTATGGCATGACTTCTTACTTATATTTAGGCCATGCATCCATTTTGAGTCTATTTTGGTTTATGGAGTAAGTTGTTCTTACCTTAGTTTCTGCCATTCTGCTATTCCATTTTGTCAGTGGTTTTGGTTGAATGGGGGATATTTCCTCAAGTAGTTAGTGCTATTAGATGTATTTCATGCTACAATAATATAGCCATTTATTCCTGGTCTTCATTAACATTATCCAGTCTAACAATCAACTTTTCTATTTAATATCTGGTACCACTAGACCTCTGATTTCAGAACTTTTTTCTTTCATTATTTCTTCTTGTCTTCTTCCACTGACCCTTATGGTTACTCAGTAAATTCTCTTGAATGATTTTATCACTTTATAAAACTGCTTTCCCCCTGCTACAGTCCCCAACATGTCCAATATTGAACTGAACAATTTCCACAGAATATGTTGCTCTATTTCTGCAAATGGTAGTGTGTGTGTAAATATATACACACACATACTTATATATTTTTGCCTCGGTTTCCTCATCTGTAGAATGAGCTGGAGAAGGAAATGGCAAACTACTGCAGAATCTTTGCCAAGAAAATTCCAAATACGATCTCATATACATGTGCCACAAAAAACAGAGGTCCCTTCTGACTAAGACTCTTTGATTTAAACTTTTATTATTAATCCGATTTCAGTAGGGAGTCCAGTTTCTCATTTTTCTCTGCCTCATTATGCCCTTATCCTGGATAACTGCATGGAAATATGTAAAATATAGATTAGGTATGGATGATTATAGGTTCTACTCAAATGATTCCCTTCTAGAAAAGTCACTCTATATACTATGAAGATCATGTATAAGATAGTGTTTAATTTTCTTCATCATGAAAAAAACTAAACAGTTCTTTAAGATACACACACATCCCTAAAAATTCATGAAAATGCATCAGCAAACATAGAAACATATCGTAACCCATTTTAGTCACTATGCCTTCTCAAGAGATAAAAACAACTTCATGGAACTGGTGAAATTATTAAGTCTGCTACTTTACTTTCTCTTGACACCTATACTGACTAAGAAACTCATCGAGTTTATGTCTCTTGGCCAATAAAGCAGGGTCTTCAGATTTCTGGATAATCAGACAGGCGTTACCTTCTCTCCCCTATCCCTCACCACCCCTATTCCAGAAGGATTCTGTTACTGGAATCATATCACACCAATTGAGAGCTAGCAGTTGACTCCCAGAATTGATGACCTCTTGTGTTCACAAGATTACTGCCATTGCTGGCAATGTCCCATTTCTCAGGATCACTGGTGGCTGCCCTGTGCTCAGAGAATGAAACATGAAGGATGGAAGAAGGCTAGATACTTCAGCTAGCTGAGGCAAGTGCATGTTCTCACTGTCGAATGCTTGGATCTGCCATTGATGCTGAGATGATACAGAGAAGGGGAGGGAGGGATATCTTCTCCCCATTACTCTTTGCTGTAAATTCGGGGAAGAATGACTTTTTGATACATCACAAGAGACAATGAGCTGTTTCTCTTCATCTTTTCTTATAGAAGATGGAGTAGGAAACTTTTCTTGACTCATTAATGAATCATTTTTGGTACAATCATCCAAATGGAACAGCATAGAAACCAATCAGGAGTCACTGTGTCATTTTTTTTACCAAACTTTCAATTTTATTGGTGTTTACTTTTTCCATTACATACACTTACAGATTATTCTCATTTTAGAAAGTTTTCTTGTCATCAATTAAAACAATTAAATAAAACACAGATGGGTAGCTAAATTGCACAATCGATGGAGTACTGGACCTGGAATCAGAAAGACATAAGTTTGAATTCTGCCTTGGATATTTACTAGCTATGTGATACTGGGCAAGTCACTTAACCCTTTTTGCCTCAGTATCCTCATCTGTAAAATGAGCTGGAGAAGGAAATGGAAAACTACTGCAGAATATTTGCCAAGAAAATTCCAAATATGATCTCAAAGAATCAGATAGGACTGAAATGACTCAACAACAAAATATAGTCACTTGATTTGAAAGTATATGCATCATTTCACATCTATAGCAACCATCCCCATTCCCCAATCAGCAGTAAACCAGAATGCAAGCCCAGTTCCATGAGAAATTCTCTTTTCAAACAAAGGCTCAAACCCTATAATTTCATCAGGTGTAGTGAGGGATTCAGTTGAGCAGTGAAGCCCTAATCTACACAGTGCTACACAAATATGCATACATAACCCTGTAAAGCAGATGGTATTAATTTTACAGAATACCCATTTTATGAATAAAGAAACTAAGACACAGGGACATATAAAGTATTATCTATGACAAAAGCTCAAAAGCTGGGAATCTTCTCCACTCTCCCATTTTCCTTACTCCTACATTCAAGCAAGCTTCACATTCTATCAATCTTATGACATTTCTCTGGCAATAGTGCTGTTCTTTACACTCTAACTTTGCCCTCTAGTTCAGGACCTAATTAGCTTTCATAGAGAAGATTTTAAGACCTTCTTAGTCTTCCCAGTTGTAGCTCCCCCCACCATCTTGCAGTCTATCCTGTGCCATACCATGTCTTATTAATGTTCAATCAAAATAATATACTTGTTCATGGAAACACTCTAACTATCTTTCTATTACATAAAGTCCCAATTCCTTAGCTTGGCATTCAAAGCCTTCCAGAATCTGGCTCCAATCTATCATCCTTTCATATACCTGACACTATATAAATAGGACTAAACAGGACTACTAATTATTCCCCGAAGGCAATCCCTGCTTTCCTACCACGGTGCCTTTGTTCCCATGTGTTGTTCAGCTATTCGGTCTCCTTAGTGCCAAGTCCAGGGCCTTACACATAATAAGCCTTTAATAAAAGTATCTTTGAGTGAATGAACTCTGGCCCAGTCTGCTGCATTGTTGGCATTTTGCCTATTCCCTCTGTTGCTGTCACTGAACAGCTTACCTGCTGGCTATTTCTCAGACCTTTCCATACATTCCTGACTCTGATTTCTTCATGCTATGTGATATGTGCATTTACTGAAAAACTCTCCACTTCTTCCTGAGCCCTACTATTGTTTTAATCCTTTATCAAATCCTCATGGAAACGTACTTCCTTTTCCTAAGTAGAATGGAATGCACTTTTATCCCCAACTCCCACCCCTAAGAGAGGAAAAAACACATCTGTTAAGGAAATATCATTGAGTCTTAGATGTTTGGATTTTTCACTTGATATGCCTTTTGTTGCCCCCTTACTGGAATAGGTGACATGATATATGTGGTGACATCTAATGTTACTATCTTCTTACAATGGAATAACATATGGGGTGTCAAGACGGAGTTTTTTTTTTTTTTAACCACATGGCATTCTTGTACCTAAGGTTACCATGATATTCCTCAGTTCTACTTCCGCTCAAATTGGCAGTCTGAAATCTAAAGATCTAAATTCAAATCTGATCCGTCCTGAAAGATATGGTTATCTCTGGAGTGGCTTTATTCTAATATGGTATAGATATGAATAAGTTAGATGGTGGAAGCAGATCAGTATGCTATAACTTTTGTGTCAATGAGTTCATTCTCTACTCCCTTAAATCAAATCAAAATTTTAGTGATTCATAGATATGGTCAAAAGTTATCTTGAGATCCTGTTTCTCTAGCTTGCCTTCAAACAAAGCAGATCCTCCCAGGGTTGTAACCTGGATGGACAGTCCTACATAGCCTCTCAGGACTATTTCTGAGGAGCCCAACAGAGCTAGAAATAATGTTCAGAATATACGTTACAGAATTACAGACTTTTTCAAAGAAGACATGAAAGTAGTTAAATCTCAGAATCTCGGAGCTGGAAAGGACCTCAGAGGCTGCCTACTTCAACACTTATCTGAACAAGAATGACCTATACACAAATATCTCACAAGTAATTAGCTAAACGTTGATTAAAGATCTCTAGAGAAGAAGATCTCCATCCTTACCTAAAGTAATGCCAATTTTGGCACATGAAATTTTTGAAAGATTTTTCCCCTTAAATAAAACTAAAATATACTTCTCAGTCTATCCATTGTTCCAGATCTGTCCTCTGGAACCAAGAAGAACACGCCAATCCTGATTAAATATGAGAACCCCTCCAATATTTGGAGACATCAATAATGATAAACCCTTTTTTTCTTCCTCCTTCAACTTATATGTTCCCAGTTTCTTAAATTCTCAGATGGTGTGACTTAAGAGACTTTCACCATCCTGTTGATACTCCTTCATATATTCCTCACCTTAATCACTTTTCCAAAACATAATGACCAGAATGGAGCACAATTCTTCAGATCTAGTCTGACTAGATCAAAGTAATTAGAACTAGTACTCCCTTATTTCTAGAAGCTGCTTATCAAAATAATATTGAATTAGATTTTTTGGCTACTATAGCATACTTTTGATTGTGACTTGTAGATTTCACAGAAAACTAATGCCATTATCTCATATACTAGTTTTTTGAGAGAAAAATTGATAGATGCTAGACATAACAAATAATCTTTGCCTGATTCAGTTTCTTCATGTGTAAAATAAAGTCAGTAACAGAACCTACCTTTCAGGGTTGTTATAAAGATCAAATGAGATATATGAAAAGTACTTTCAAAACCATAAAGTGCTACATACATATTAGTTATGATAATGATGATGATTACAAGCACCAATAACATTACAAAAAGCAAGATAGATTATATTTTTACAGATAGTAAAATATTTGTTATTGGAGTTATCCCTTCACAAGCTGCCAGTATACATTTAAGCCATATAATTGTCAGAGCTAAGATTAGAATTAGTAAAGCAAGAAGACAGAATAGTAATGAAAAAGATATGTACATCATAGAAAAAACTCAGTGCCATACTATTTAAACAAGTAACCGAAAGTAAAAACAAAATTTGACAACTTAATAATATCAATGGTAACTATAATAATTTTATTTAGAAATGTAACCAGCGAAAACTAATGATTGATACAAGTTCAAAAGAGTCTAGAAATTCCTCAGTCAACAGTTAATTTTCTTTCCAAATGGAGAGATATGACTGTCAAAGGTAACAGTAGGTTAGACTATAAACTCATTAATAAAATCCTACAGAAAATGATGTAGCCTCTCATAAAGCAGAAATAGACAGAGAACAGTATAAACAGTTTAAAGAACTGGCAAGAGAATGGAATAGAAAAGTTATCCCAAGGTCATTTAAGAATATAAAAATGGAATAAACACAACAAAAAGCAGAAAAAAGGAAAATTTTTGTCAATGTCATTATAATATACTATTTTTTCATTTTGGATAAGGAGCTATCATTATTGGACCCAAATATCAAAGCACTAAACATGTTTCTGAGAGGAGTGAAAATGTCATTAAAGAGAATAAAGACAGCAATACAAAACAAAAATTTTTAAAGCAAAAACTTGGACTAGAACAAGTATGTATAGAGCAGAAGAGTTCAAGAAATATTAAAATCATGTCATTTAAGTTGTCAGTTTACAAGGCATCTAAAGGAAAGTAAAGGTAACAAAGTTGAAAAAATTGAAACTATCTTAATACCAACAGAAAAGCAACAAGAAGGGCATTGATGATTACTCAACTATATATTTACTGTACCATCTATGAAAAAATCTCCATAAAAACCATCTATAAATAGAGGACATCTTCAATGATAGTATTAGTAGAAAGCAAGCAGGTTGTCACAATCTGTTTATAATAATGAACCACATTTACCATTTTAAAACTTGTGAAATATATAAATAGCATAATATCCCATTTGGGTTATTGCTTGTTGATTTTGACAAAAGAGAGTAAAAGACCATCAACAAAACAGATATCATCTTTAGGCTTATTTTCAACATGGTGACTCTCAAACATAATTCAAAGTCAGTCAGGATTCCTTGGAAAATATATTAACAGAAATAACCCTATTCAATGACCTCCTCACCATTCATATTGTGAGTCATAGAAGAAGAAAAGGTATTCTTATCAAAAGTATTCATATATGTGATGGAAGAGTTGAAAAAAAACATCTAGTGGATGGTGAGATTCTCCTGATGTTCCTTCCAGAACCTTCCTTCATGAAGGACAGAAACTAGATTTGATGGCTCATTCTACTCTGTATTGGCTATGTTTATTTTTAACTTCACAGAACTGGGCACCCCCAAGTATTTACTCCTCCTGCCCGATTTCCCTGCTTCCTTTGCCACTATCTCTCTCCACTATATAATAATATATTATTAATAATATAAAAATAGTCCTTACCCTCAATAAGCATTGAGGGTAAGGACTAT
>NC_058132.1:674317214-674363724 GCF_016433145.1 Gracilinanus agilis
TAATATAATATAATATAATATAATATAATATAATATAATATAATATAATGTAATATAATATTTGTCATAGCTACGGAATCCAAATCTACCATTTTTATCTACTGTGTCCCTTTTTTGGACATTATTGTCTCTAGAATAAAACACAAACTATAATACCTAGATTTTAAAGCCCTTCAAAATTGGGTTCCAATTCATCTTACCAGATTTATTTCATAGTCTTTCCATAGGACACTCTATGTTTCAGTGTTATCTATTTTTCTCTTCAACATACTTGGCATTCCATCTCCTGCTTTTTGCACAGAACATCATCCTCCATGCCAGGAATTCATTTTCCCTCTCTTCAAACCCCTAGTATTCTCCAAGTATTAGTTCAAGAACCACCTCATTCAAGAGACCTTTCCTGAATCCCATAATTGTTATTTCTCCTGACCCAGTCCCATGCTTCTATAATATTTTTACTTTATCTGATATTTATTTTATATTTATCATTTCATATTAGTTATTACCATTTCATATATCATTTATTATCATATCAAATTATTTCACATTATTTATTAACATATCATATCATTTTTTTTCAGTAGAACATCAGCTCATCGAGAGGAGGGCAAAGACTAATTCAGGAGGAACAGCCAATGTATCTGTTATTTCTTCATCTTTTTGTCATATATTTTAATTTATTTATCTTTATACATGATATTTTCCTCAGTAGAGTCTAAGCTTCTTGAGGGCATTTTTTTCTTTTTTTTTTCCAGGCACCTATCAAATACAATAGAAAGACTAGGGGCTGGACCTGGGGTTTCATTAGTACTGGGAACTATCAGGTGAGGAGACTCAGTATCTTCTGTGCAATTTATAAACTTAGAAAAAAGGGTTCTTAACCTGGGTTCTATGGATAGATTTGAGAGGGATCTGTGATTTTCAAAAAATGGTAACTTCATTTTAATATCATTTGCTTTGTAATTCTCTGTATTTTATTTTATTTAGTTAAAGAGATTGTTTTGAAAAAAAGTGCATGGACATCACCTGATTGCCAAATGAAGCCATGGTGTCAAAAAGGTGAGCACTGAACTAACATGTCTTGCCTATCTTTACACAGTCCATATTCAAGACAGAACTTAAAACTAGATCTTTCTGACTTTGAGGTGAGTCTTTATCCACCACATGGTACTTCCTCTAATAAATGCTCTTGAATGGAATTAGATTAAGCAAAGAGTTGCTGATGGAGACAGCATTCAGACCTATTTGAGATGCCGAGTATTAAAACAGAATGTGGTTTAAATGTGACATCCAGTGGAGCAATTAGCCAGGGCATGGAAGCCCTGATCTGCACTTAGCATCTTGTTCCAGCCCAACTGGAGGTCAGATTGAGGGAGAAGCCCCCATGATGAGCTAAATGACAAGGACCTGAAGAGCCTGGAGCAGGGGGCCTACACTTTTCCTTCCCCACTTGCAATAAATTGGCTCTCCTGCTTTCAGTCCTCAATGGGGGTGAATATAGATTGGTTTTCTATTTAAGCTTAATGTTGTGTACACTACCCCTACTGGCTCACTGTGTTCTCCTTGTAGGAGGTAGAACAGCAGGAGACCAATTGACCACTTTTAGCACTCATTTCTTGGCTTTGTTCTAAAGTCGAGCAGATGAGAATGTCAAGCTGTTGGGAAGGAAATGGGAAGTTCAATGCTCGGAATCATGGGGCCAGTTGGAAAACACATGTTTGTCTTTCATTTTGTCTTGTTTTACCAGTAAACACCAAGGAACAAAAATCAGAATAATTTTGGCTCGGTCTCGAAGTAGAGTGAGCCAAGATAGGCATCAATGATCTAGACCAGTGATAGAATTCATTCAAAGATGAAGAAGATCAAGTCTAAGCTCAAAGGACTTCCTTTTCTTTTCAAATACAATTGAGGTTCACAATTTTTTGTTTCTTTTTAGCTTTAGTTGTTTCTTTTTAAATCAGGATAATTAAAGATTTGGGGAAAAAACATCAAACTGCAAGTCATACAGAAATAAGCAAACTAATTTTCTATTACATGGATTTGAATAGTCTGAAAGGGACCAACAATTCTACTAGTTGCTAGGTAGCAGCCCATATAATAGAGTCTAGAAAATTGTTTGAGGCAGAAGAATTCAATAAATTTAACCATAGTCACACTTCTAGTAAGGCATAGACAAATTTACACACACACACACACACACACACACACACACACACACACACACACACACATTTCATCTACAGTTGTGTGTGTGAAAGTGGGAGGGAAAGACAGACAGAGAGAGACAGAGAGGGGAAAGCTTGTAGTTAAGAAATGATAATGAAAAATGAAGAGAATATCAGAATGACAGTATAACCAAAACATATTCCAAACATTCATTCAAAAGATGTACTTGGTTTTTTTTGTGTTGATAGGTTATTTGAATGTTACATCCAATTGGGAGATTTTTTTTGAAACCGGGTCTCCATATTTCACCCTATTTGGTCAATCACAGATCTTATTCCACTATTGATTGAATGGAAACTTCAATCTGCTCTGTTTCCAGCATGGACCAGTTTGTCTCTCCTATGGCAACAAGGTAGACTCACCCTCCTTCCAAGAGGTTCACCATATTGGTGGTAGACTCATTTCAAAAGTTGTATGAAGGGTTCTTATTTCCTACTTCAGACCACCTAGACATAAATGATCTAGCAGCCTTAGCTTCAGTCTTCTCAATAGCAGGGATCACAGGTATGTGCCACCATACCCAGCTAGAATACAAAACAATAACATTTCTACATTGCTTCAAAACAGAAACTGGAAGATTGGAATGTAGACATAATAATCTCACCAATTAGATAGTGTAGATGTTAGAACAGAGGAAACAGGCTCAGAGAAATTAAGGACATGACACTCTCCTGTCCTATATTCATTTGAAAGATAGTAAATATCTAGGCAAAGGACTTGAATTCAGAGCTCCTTTAACTGCAGACCAATATCCATTATGGTCCTCTTCCTAAATGTATTCCAAGCATGACTTCTTATGTTAAGGCATATGCTGGAACCAGCTATGATTCATGAAAGTTAGTTGTTATTATTCTAATGTGCACATTTATGCCTCAGAAGTCAGGAAATGCTACAAATCAAGACATTTAACTTTTTAGTTTATTTCTAGACTTAAGAAAGTGAGGGCAGCTAGATGATGCAATAGATACAGCTCAGACCTGAACTTAGGAAGACTTATCTTCCTGAGTTCAAATCAGACCCCAGACATTTACTGGTTGAGTGACCCTGGGCAAGTCACTTTATCCTGTTTGCCTCAGTTTCCTCATCTATAAAATGAGATGGAGAAGGAAAGAGCAGACCTTTCCAGGTTCTTTTTCAAGAAAACACAAAATGGGGTCACAAAGAATCAAAAATGACTAAACAACATCAAAAAACCTCAAAAGTTTTTCTTTATATATATATATAATTTTTTGAGCAAGCCAGTTGTTATACAAATATCAGCATACTTCTACTTGTATTCAGTTAGAAATATTCATAGCACTTAGCACAGTGCTTGACTTACCACAAGGGTCTTGAACTAAATGATCTTTAAAGTCCCATCCAGGTGCAATTCTCTATGAGTGGCTCCTTTGACAAGAGTCTTGAGCTTCAGTCAACGAATCATCAGCTAGTGGATGGTGATCGGAGGAATTACCTGTGTCCTTTCAGAAAAGGGCTGGAGGACACATTTGCTTGGAGGTAAGGTGCCCATCCTTGCCAGTTTGACAAAGGTCTAACATATATGCATACATACAGATGCATACACTATCCTACTATATATGTATCTATTTGTGAGTGTGTCTATTTGCATGGGAAATATCATTAAATTGATTGATCAGGGCTGTGGGAAAACATGACGGGTGAATTTGAATCCTCCCACACTTTCTAGCTATGTGATACTGAGCACATCACTTAATTTGAGGCTCTTAATGTCCTCCTCAGTTAAGTGGATTGGAGTAAATGCCCTCTAATATCCCTTTCAGGTTTAAATCTTATGATCTTGTCATTTAAATTCACTTGGCCTCAGTTTCTTCACCTATAAAGTAGGGGAAGAGAATTTTAGATATCTCTTCAGTTCCATTTCAATTAAAGAACTATGATACAGGGATCACTCCCTCCTTACAATGTATTATTGATATTATTCTTTTAGATTATTGATTTAAGGACATGCCTTGTATGAACAGCCTCCCTTGATGTATCCCAGACCTCCTCATGTGGTAGTGAACAGAATGGGATTCCCTGGCCAGAAGATCTAATCCATTACACAAAGGGTTCAAGTCCTACCTTGGACACTTCCTCACAGTCTTTGTACACAAATTGCTTAACTTTTCAGAGCCTTGAAAATCTTTCCAAGATGATAAATCACAGGTAAATTCTTAATTGGCATCAGTGGAAGGAATTCCTCCTCTCAGAGTTGCCAATATGGATAAAATCACGTGAGAATTACAACAAAAACACAATCACATTAGGAGTTTAATTTTTAAAATTCTTCACAACCATCACCTCTTATTCCTAACATCCTTAAGCCTTTTGTTTTGTTTTGTTTTGATTTTCTTGCCTCTGGGAGCCAAGTTTCCAAAAACAGTGTTGACAGAAGACCATATTCTCTTTTTAAACAGTCGCAGTTATCCACACACTGTGTGGTCAATCACTGTGGGGAAGACAAAAGAATAAGAAAGAATATCTGTCCTCAAAGAGCTTTCTGCCAAGAGGAAGATGGGGAAGAAATGTACAGATCAAAAACTGAGGATGAGCCCGAGTCAGAATGTGACTGAGGGCACCCAGAGGCATAAGTGCAGATGGTTACAGGGAGAGCGAAATTATTGGATAAATCATCAAAGGAGGAAGAAGAAAGAGGAAAGATGGAATAATAATGTATTAAATGCCTACTATGGGTGAGATGGACTTGATAGAGCACTGTGCTTGGAGTCAGGAAGACTTGAGTTCAAATCTACCCTCAGAAACTTCTTGGCTGTGTGGACCAGTCATTTTAACCTTGGTTTGCCACTGAAGAAAATAGAAGAGGAAAGAAAGAGAAGAAAATAGCAAACAACTCCAGTATATGTGCCAAAAAAAAAAAAAAAAAAAAAAAAAAAAAAAAAAAAAAAAAAAAACATGGAGGAAGGTCTACAGGCTCACAATGAGTAAGACTTGACCAAAACAAGTGAACAACCACCAACAACATGGACCCAGTGTTGTGTTAAGCACTTTTTATAAAGATTTTCTTATTTGATCCTCACAACTCTGCATGTTAGGTACTGCTAATATCCCCCTTTTTACAGTTAAAGAAACTAGGGCAGATATAGATTAAGTAACTCATACAGGGTCACACAACTACTAAGGGTTCATGACCAATTTTGAACTCAGGTCATTCTGACTCCAGGTCCATGACTCTACCCACAGGAGATCTTAGCCTGAGCCCAGAAGGACACATCAGTGTTTACAACACTACCAAGAGAATGCTTGTACACACAGGATAGGCAAAAGTAGAAGTCTGGACATAATGGAGATAAATTTGGCAATTGGATATCACTTGGTGGGTTGAATTTGACCTAGCTTTCTCATGATCACCCTGAGGGGGTGATCTCTGGATCATTGTTTTTTCATTGAAATGGAACTGAGAAGATATCTAAAATTCTCTTCCCCTATTTTATAGGTGAAGAAGATTGGTTAATCATGCATGTAAGCCATATCATGGCCTTCCAGGGGATGGTAATCCCAGTTTGGAGTTCTCTGCTCTAGGCAATGGGAAATCATTGAAGCTTTCTGCTCCCAAGGATAGGAATGTTGAGAAAATATTCAGGATGATTATACTTATGCTTATAGTTGCCTTCAAGTATCTGAATGATTGTCACAATGGAAAAGAAATGAGACATTATCAACTTCTGTCCAGAGGACAGAATTTAGAGCTATTGGTAAAATCTGCAAAAAGACAAATTAAGGCTTTGTGCTAGGTAGGAAAAAAAGTTCTCACCAAAAAACAATGATCTGTCTAAAGGTGAAATGGGCCATGTCCACTATGAGGTAATAGCTTTTCTCTTCGCTTGAGGTCTTCAAGAAAAGGTCAGATTATCACTTGCTAGGTTTGACATAGAGAAGATTCTTGTTAAGGTACAGTTAGAACTAAATGTCATCTGAGATCCCTTCAAAATTCAAGATTAATAACAAGTCATTTATTTAGAACTTTAAGACTTCCAGAGTGCATTGTATGAATTCACTCATTTGAGCCTTAGGACAACCCTCTAAAGTAAATGTTATTATAATGCCTATTTTATAACTAAAGAAACTCCTATTTCTACAGTGTGTTTGAGGCAGGAATAAAACTCATGTCTTCCTGATTCAATGTCCAATGTGGCATCCACTTTGCAATACTGCATCCAAGTAACTAATTTAAGCACCTCTCAGCTTTATTTAAATAATTTATTTAAATAATTTAATTTAAATATTTATTTAAATAATTTAATTTATTTATTTAAAGGCAGGGAATCAGGTCAGTTGGCTAAGAAACCTGGTGGGCATAAAATATGAGGCAAAGTGGGCAGGAAGGTGGCTCAAATGGATTGTTAGCCAGGCCCAGAGACAGGAGGTCCTGAAATCAAATTTAGCCTCAGACGACTTTCTGTGTGAACCAGGACAAGTCCCTTAACCTCATTGCCTTGCCCTTGCCACTCTTATTCCTTGGAACCAATACATAGTATTGATTCTAAGATGGAAAAGTAAGTATTTTAAAAAAAACATATGAGTGATGAATCTTGTTTCTCAAGTGTAGTTATATCTTGTCTTTAGGCCATGTGTATTTATCCTTAGAATTCAAGCTCAATAAATTCCACTTTGAAGACATCTGAATAGCTACACTTGGAAAAATGGAGAGCATGAGTTTTGGGGATAATAAGCTTTCTCATTTGTTCCTGTTTTTTTTTAAGTGAAAAAGTTTAATGACCCCTGTAAACCTTATAAATCAATCATTGATTTTTTTCTTTCTATTTTTCTTTTTTGAGTTTAAAAAAGATCCAGTCCCAAAAGACATCAAAAAATCTTGAAATGTCTATGCATCAGCACAAGCCTCACATGCAGACTCAGCATTCCTGATTAATTCAGATGTCCCAGACCTTCTTCAAATACAAACAATATTTAAAGAGACAGAGAAGGAGAACTCGATGAAACCAAATTGTGGATACCTGGAAGGACACGCAGGCATCAACGAATTCCTTATCTGACATATGTCCTTCAAGAATAAACTAGAAAGAGAAAAAATGATTTAAAATTATTAGTTTTCAGTGTGTTTCCATGGATGAGCTCAGAGGATTAGTTTCTCTCGTTGGCTCAGTTCTCCTCATAGAATTCCCACTGGAAGAGCTTGCCAGAGGGATCATTTCTTTGTGAGGTGGAAACCAGGCAGAAAAGATCATCCCATTTAGCAGATGGGGAAAGGGGGGCCCAGAGGGTATTACTTTACTTGGTCAAGATCAACTAATTAACCATTGAGACTAAATCATGGGATAATAAAGCTGTGTCTCTTCGGTGCCCAAAAAGCCAATTGACAAGTGAAAAATTGAGTCAATGAGCCAGTTGTTTTGTCTTCAGGGAGGCATAGCTTTGGAACGATAGTGTGTCTATTGGCCAGCTGTTTTGGTTACATGATACTAAATAATGGGTACTACAATTAACCCATTCCTCCTCCTAATTCTGTTCTCATGCCTGTTAGAAATAGAGAAAAGAAAAAAAAAAAAAAAAACTCAGCCATTGCACTGGTGCCATTCCAGTGTTGTCTCTTTTAGCCATTGAACAACAACATTTGAGAATTACTGTCTAGCTGCAAGAGATGTGTTTTATCTCCAGTAGTATTCATCCACTTTAGTATCCTCATATTTACTGTCAGTTATCAAAAGGAAATGCAATTGCTTTTCAATTCGTAAAGATTTATGCCATCCATCTCTATATCCCTTCATAGCTATCATCACTTTAAAACAAGTATGTATCTCTTGGAAGTTGGTTGGAGTTCTAAGGGCTAGAAAAGAACAAACAGCAAAGGGGAGAGACATGATTTGTACATGGAATGAATCATTAAACCTTGACATCTCATTGGTTCTTGATTGTAATGCAAGGTGGATAACAGAAACTTTTTGCCTCTGTAATTTCTAACGGTCACAAAAAGTCAGTTAAACATCTTAGAATCTTCAGAAAGTCAGTTAGAACTTAAAGCTATAAATAGAGGTGAAGTTCCAACTGACGAGGCTTTTGCCTTCTGGCTTTCGCTGTGGCTGGAGGCCTTTTGCTTTGGCTTAACCTGTTGGCTTTGGCCTAATAGCCTTGGCCTTGGCCTGTGCTTATTTTGTCTTGGGAAATTTGGACCTATCTCATTTCTCTGGACCTCTCCCTGGTCTCCCATCTTCATCCCTCCCCTTCCCTGAATTTCCTTTGGGTCCTGGTGGAAGGGAGGGCTTAGTGACTAGACATTGTGGGTTTAGTTTCTATAGGCAAGTATAGTATCCTCAAATAAGTTACCCCTAGTTTGATGATTTGATAGAGACTTAAAAGGCAGTCGAATCTTCCTGGCTGGGAGAGCCGGACTCTCTCTGTCTAAATCTCTCCATGACCCATCCCCCACCATCACCCCTCTCCCTAGCAGCAGTTAGAAAACCCTGAACCCTTCCCCCCTTCTGACTGACCCTGGTATTAATAAATCCCCTTGTTACCTACTCAAAACCTCTGGTGAATCATTGTGTCGAAAATTAAGACAAGGGCTCAAGGGGAAGGAATCATTTTTCTTCTATTTCCTTGAGGGAACTGGGGGCATCCATCTTGGCAGGAAGTACCTCCCCCAGACTTCCTCCAGCCATCAGTTTGACTGGCAGGGAGGGGCCCTCTGGACTCCTCCCTCAAGAGACTTGGAAACTAACAAGAGAAACCCTCCAGCCAAACCTAAACATTTCTTACTGGCCTTAATTTCCTCCCTGGATCCTCTGTCTCAAGCCTCTGAGAATAAACCTGTTTGAGCTGCCCTCTATATACCCCATTTCCTTTACCTCCTACATACCTTCCCTTACCTTCATTCCTCCTCCAATCACCTTATAATCACCTAATATCCCCTTTATCCTTCCTCACACCCAAATTGCCTTCTTTGACACACTCAGATTATCTTATTTACTTCTTGACAACACTAGCCAGAAGCAGATAAGATAAAGAATATATTAAGCATTGCAAAGCCCCACACTATTGAAAAGTTCTTTACTAACATTATGGATTCATAAAAACCTTTCTGGAGTAATGAAGGGGTAGGAGAGAGGAGGTTAATATTTATTCAACTTCATAGGATGCATTCAGTAATACTGGCTCAGCAATTTATTGTTTGTAAATCCTCAGATTACATATTTAAGCTCTTTGGGCTTCAGTTTCCCCCTCTGTTCATCATCATTATCAACCATTTTCATCAAAGCTAAAGTGATATAATGCTTGCTGTGTTCCATGTCCCATGTTTAATATTATAAACTTTATCTCTTTTGATCCTCACAACAACTCTTGAGAGAAAAGTGCTATCATTATCCCCGTTAAACAAATGAGGAAACTGAGGTAAGTAGGAGTTAAGTGACTTGTCTAAGATCATATAGCTAATAAGTACTTGAGGCCAGATTTGAATTCAAGTCTTCTTGATTCCAGGTCCAGTTCCCTATTCACTCCCCCACCATCTCACAGCTGTAACTATGGACATCAGTCCCATATTCCTGAGGTTCCTACTAAGAATTCTCAGATCTATCTTAGAGTTCTTGTTTTTTATAAACAATCACTAGCACTTGGGACTTAACATATCAAAAACAAAGCACAATTCTGGGAAATTAAAATACTGTAATAATTTGGGGGTTTTCTGACTCGTGGGAAAATATTAATCAATGTTCTCCATTTTGATATGTGAGATTAGTCAATGGCTAGAAATGCTTTCAAATGTCCTTTGAATGTGTTTCCTCCCATTATGAATTTTAAGTCAACACAGTTTTAATTTTTGTAGCAGTATAGATGGTAGAAAGGGTCTGAGATCCATGGGATCTGAGTTCTCATTCCACCTATCCCATTCATTTGCTAGTCTGACTCTAACAAAGAAATTCACTCTTGGTCTTAAATTTCCTTTTTGGAAAAATGAATGCCTTGATGATGCCTCAGTGGTGAGAGCACTGGACCTGGAGTTGGGAAAATTTGAGTTCAAAACTTACTAGCTGTGTGACTTTGGGCAGGTCACTTAACCTTTGTCTGCCTCAGTTACTTTAACTGCAAAATAGACATAATAATAGCACTGTTCCCCAGGATTGTTGGGAGGATACAATGAGATAATATTTGTACAATGCTTTCCATAGTACCTGGCAGAGAGTAAGCTCTTTATAAATGCTCTTATTTCCTTTCTTCTAGGTTTCAAGTTCTATGATTGTATGTTTGAATGGCCATCAATTTAAAAAGAAGACATTTCCACTGGTTGTCAAAAAAGAACTTTTGAAGTGTTAGAATGGTAAAAGTTAGGAAAATTCAAGGCCTTAATCTTAGCAAGTCATTTGGAAGCTGACAGATAAAATAATAAACATCAAGTATCTATAAATTACTGTCAAGTCCTGTACAAGGCATTGGAAAAAAAAGAGACAAAACTAAACAATTCCCGCCCTCAAGGAGCTTACATTCTATTTAGAATGTAATCCATTAAACCTTAATGGATTAACACACAAAAAGTAAACAGAGAATAGGAGCAATATTGGTAGTTTGGAAGATCAGGAAGAGTTCATTGAGCTCTAGATAAACTTTCAGTTAACTAGAGATTCTGAAAAGTAGAGGAAAGGAGGGCAAACCCAGGCAGAGTGGATAGCCTGGGTAAAGGTGTAGAGAAAGGACATAGAATGTCACATGTGAAGAAAATAAGGGCATTTGGCTGGACCATAGAATGCAAAGTGATGTTTAGAAGATGAGCTCCTGTGCTCACTGGGTCAGAAAATTCCTCTACCTGAAAAGAGGGATGGACACCATTATCTAAATGTCATTTCTAGGTCATTGGTTTTTAAAATATGCTAATGGGATCATAGATTTAGAGCCAGGACAGAACCTTCCAACTTCACATCTATGATGCCATTACCTTGGCAAATCGCTACTCCTCAGTTTCCTAAAGCAGCAGCATGTAGAACTGGGTCTTTTACATAGTAGGCACATGTTCCTCCCTCCCTCCCTTCCTTCCTCCCTCTCTCTCTCTCTCTCTTCTTCCTCCCTCCCTCCCTCTCTCTCTTCTTCCTTGCTCCCTCCCTTCCTCTCTTTCTCCCTCCCTTATTTCCTCCCTCTCTCCCTCCCTCCTTTCCCTGTAAAATGAAAGGGATGATCTGTCTGGCTCTGTGTATGTGTATATATACATGTGATATACACATATACATACAAATACACATTATATATGTAAATATTATATAAAATATTCATATACATATATATGCATGTGTATGCATCATCACATCTCAGTCTCAACACAGTGGAATTAAGGGACTCTGCATTCATGAAATTTCAGTTTGTTTTTTACTAGCTCCTACCCATACCATCAAGAGTTCCCATCAAGGCTATAATCTGATGAACTAGACTCAAGAAAATTACTCAAAGTCTTTTCATCTTGCATAGAAGCCATTGAGCATTTCTGGGACAGGTTTTACCCTGATGAAACTCGAATGGACAGGAAGAGGAATCCTGAAATCTAGTAGAAAAACGTTCTATTCTAGCTAGTTTGTAAAAGGGGAAGCAGGGGAGATCTTTAATCTAAAAGGGTTCTTTCTTTCTCTTTATAGTTTTTTCTTTCTTTTTTTTCCTTTCTTTTTCCTTTTTTCTCCTTCCTTCCTTCTTCTTCCTCCCCTTCTTCCTTTTTCATTATTTCTTCCCTCCCTTTCTTTCCTTCTTTCTTCTTGTCTTTCCTTCCTTCCTTCCTTCTTTCTCTCTTTCTTTCTCTCTCTCTTTCTTTCTTTCTTTCTTTCTTTTTCTTTCTTTCTTTCTTTCTTTCTTCCTTCCTTCCTTCCTTTTCTTTTTCTTTCTTTCTTTCTTTCTTTCTTTCTTTCTTTCTTTCTTTCTTTCTTTCTTTCTTTCTTTCTTTCTTTCTTTCTTTCTTTTCTTTCTTTCTTTCTTCCTTCCTTCTTTTCCTTCTTTCCCCTCTCCCTCCCTTTTTCTTTCTTCTTCTACACAGGAATGATAATGCCAAGAGCTCTGCTCTTTTACAGTCTCTCAGGGAATTCTGCTCAGCAATGCACTTATAGAAGAATGAAAGCACCATGCTTTGAAGGAGTTGCATTGTGACATCTGGAGCTACTCTATCAGGACACTCTGTTAAAGGCATAGCTTCTTCCTTGAGGTGTCCTTGTCTGCCTCTGTAGAGGTTTTCATTCCAATCCCCAACTGCAGAGTTCTCTTTTTTATTCATATAGATGAATAGTATTAAATTAGAAGGGATGATTAGAAGGGGGATAGGCTGTGCAGAAAGCTTGCCTCTGTGATTTTTGCCAGTGATTGGAGGAGAAAAAATGTTAATCTGATATACAGAGGAAAAAGGAGGCTCTAATGCTTTATATCTTGATAATTTCCAGGAGGGAATATATAGATAAATAAGGGCTTCAAAGAGTCCTACACAGAAGACTGCCAGCCTGTTTGGATTTCATCTTTAAAGGACTGTCAATTACAAGGAAAAGTAGAAGAATGGTGACTCGCTCCCTGGAAGATGGAAAAATAAAGATCCCAGTGCTATAAATACAGTTCTCCTTTGTTCTCCTTCTCAAGATGTGTTCCAAATGCCCCAGTAAAGGAAAAAGTGGTGAGGGGTGAGGTTAAAAAGGGGGTGGGGTGAGGGGTAGGGCTTCATTTTGCTCTGTCTCCAATTTTAGATCACAAAGACATTTTCCATTTTTCATGTACAGAGTAAGAAAGTATAAAACATCATCTTGGCATTCTTCAGGAAAATGTCAAAGGGAGTTTCCTCTAACTAAACTCCATTTCCCTCTTTCATTTAGAGTTGGAGTCAGGGTAAAACTTTATTCCCTTGACTATTTACTAAAAATGGATGGGCTTTGAACAGCTATTCTAGTTTGATTTTCCAGATCTACACCTTAATTTTTAATATAGCATTTTATTACCATTTTTTAAAAAGACTACCAACCACAAGTTTTTATTGATTACCTATAAATAAGTCACAACGTTTGCTAAAAGGAGAGTGTTTGAACCCTGATTAAGAGAAATCATTAGATGTGTTCATCAATATAGCAATTCATTGACATTGTTAAGTAAATCCATTGTTTTACTTCAGTACTTATTTTTTAATTCATCTGTTCATTTGGTTGTCTTATTTTTAAGCCTTACTGTGAAAATTATTAGTCAAACTCTTCAAAAACTGTCCATAACCTCAATTTGCTGGAATTTTGTGGCATTGAAAATCACTTGAATTATTATTGTTAACAAGATGTCACACAACTTGGAAATAGTCTTAATAGACTTATTTTATTCTGTATAGGTTAGTATATTGATCTTTTTGAATGGTTATGGAACTCATTGAAAGACCTTGAAATATTACTTGGTTTTGATGCACATAACAAATGAGCAATAGGAGTGTCACAAATTAGGACTACACTATCAGTAGGGAATTCCCATATTTGAACTCTACCCCAAATATACACCATCATCTTGGGTGACTTACAAATCCATATTGTATATGTTGCTTAACTTTGATAATTAGAGAATTTCTGAATAAAATCACCTCTGTGGTTTCACTTATCACAGCACTTTATATGGTTTTAAGATGTGCATTGCTGCCACTTTGTTGGAGGAAAAGTATTTAGGTCTGCATTTTTTCCAAGAGGCATGAATATTTGTAATAGACAAATAATAAATTGAGCAGAATGTTGTATTCTGTACATATTTCAGTCAATTACATGACTTTGGAGATATGGTATTCTATATAGAATCACTAGAGAAAACTCATCCTTACCTTCTCATATTTTCATAAAATATTGTCTCAATATGAAATTAGCTGATTTTAATAATAAATGTATGGATGAGGCAGTAGGTTGGTAATTGCTGATATCTTCTGTCTCATTTTGTTGTTACTGTTGTCGTTGGGCAGTAATGATCCTTTTCCTGATGATTTCCTATTATTTTATATGGTCCCCTCTTTGAGACAGTTTGAAATGAAGTCCTTCAGTATATTCAGAATTGTGTTCTTTCCCTGCAGTTTCTTTCTATAAATTTTTATTTACTTAACCTTCTATTACCATCATCCTAAATGGCATTTCTATTTTTCTCCTTAGTATATTGAAGGACATTTTTAGTGTTCAAATCTTCTGATGCCACCATCACTGATGATAAAAAGAGGTTACTAAAGAAAGGATTGTAAATAAGTCATGTGTATTTTATTAAGTTTTTAATTTTTTTTTCCTTAAATGTTGCCATTTTGCCCATCCCCAACTCCTCCTTTCTCTACTCTTGACTTCCATGACACTGATGACACTTGGTCTTCTAATTATGTATCTGCTCAGTGCTTCTCAATATCTCATGATAAATAATCATATACTTCCAATTCTCCTAAAGGTAGGTGTTCTATAAGAATCTATACTGCGTCCTCATTCTCTCTCTCTCTCTCTCTCTCTCTCTCTCTCTCTCTCTCTCTTTCATCTCCTCTTTTATGACTTCAAGTGTTTCCATTGGTTCAATTATTACCTCTACCCATATGACACCCATATTAATATTTAGTTCTAATCTTTCATATAAATTCTAATCCCATATTGTAATGGATGTATGAATACAGTATGGCCAAAAATACTTCATCTCCTTTGTTTGTTTTTTAAGTCCTTATATTTCATCTTAGAATCAATACTGTATATTACTTCTAAGGCATAAGAGTGGTAAGGGCTAGGCAATAGGGATTAAGTGACTTGCCCAAGGTCACACAGCTAGGAAGTGTCTGAGGCCAGATTTGAACCCAGGTCCTCCCATCTCTGGGCCTGTCTCTCAATCCATTCAGCCACCTAGCTGCCCTTAATCTCCTTTGTTTTAAAGTCATCTATTTCTTTCACTCATCATCTTCCCAGGCATCTACATTTAAAATTTGGAAGTCATCCTGAATTCTTCTCTTTCCTTTTTTTACCTCCAGAATCCTGCAAAGCCCTTCTGTTACTAAGTTCCATTGATTCTTTATTTACATGTCTTACATCTGCCTTCTTCTTTCCATTCACAGAAGTGCTGATATAGTTCAGGCCCTCATCACATCTCACCTGGATAAATATAATAGCCTTCGAATTGGCACCCCTTTTTCTAGATTCTTGCTCTGCAGACTGTCTATGCAGCTGCCAAAAGAATCACAGGGCGCAGATCTAAATATGTGACTTCTCTGCTCAAAAGCAGGAATACCTTATCATCCACTTTAGAATTAACCCCCAAAATGCATTTCAAATACTCTGAAAATAATTCTTTCAATATGTAGCAACCCTAAAGAGTGGTGATTTGCATAGGTGGTATTTGGAGCCAATCATCATAAATTGAATTCCTTCATTGAAACCATTTATCACATTTCCTGACTTTGTTTGAAAGAGTAGGCTTCTTATATTTTAATGCCTCTATCCCATAGGGGTTTACATGTTTAAAAGTGCAAAAGCTTTAAATAAAAGAATGTTCCCCCTTCCCATAGGGGGAACAGGAAGCCCCACTTAGCATACCTATTGTGCACTAATTTATACTAAAAAAGCAGATTGTCTTTAAAAATAAGCTCCTAAAATATTCTAAATGGAAGTCCAACTACTTGAAAAGTGATCATTTCCTGCTATAGATGTCCTAGCTTCTCCCTGCTAAAAGAATAAGGTTGATGATTGTTGATCATTAAAAACACAATAATACATGGCTGAATTGTGTGAACCATCAGCTAAACTGAAGCTAACGATGTTTTAAATGTCATTACAGAATTATAGACAACTCCTACTTGTCCCTGAATGTGAGAAGGGGATGCTAGTGCATTGGGGACTTGCCTACTTTATCTGTGAGGCCAGTTCTCTCTTTATTATCCCTTGGTAGCAGACACAAAATTATGAGTAGTTAGTGGATAGAGAGCTGACCTGGAATCAGAAAGACTCTTCTTCCTGAGATCAAATCTGGCCTTAGACACTTACTACCTGGGTGACCCTGAAGGAGTCACCTCCCTGTTTGCCTTAGTTCTTCATCTGTAAAATGAGATGGAGAAGGAATACTCTAGTATCTTTGCCAAGAAAACTCCAAAGGGGTCACAGAGAGTCGGACACCACAGAAACAACTGAAAAGTTTTCTTCATCTTCAGATGGGTCTTAGCTATTAAAGGATAGGGGAGTGTTGGACTATGTCAGAAGAAAATTGAGTTTTTGCCCAGCAGCTTCTCTTGGATATGATGTTTGGTAAATTAACCTACCTTGCTTCCCTCCTCGTCTTGCCTCACCCTTTGGTCAAGCGACGTGGCACTGGTGTCTGAATAAGGTGATTCTGGAAACTAGAATAATGACAATATACATTTACATGAGACTTTCAGGTTGGCAAAGTATTTGACTTTTGTTATCTCAATTGAACCTCATAGAAACTATTAGGTATGATTTTACTATTTATGCTATATATTTTACAATGGATTTACTCTGAGACTCAGAATATATAAGTAACATGTGTTGTGTGGAGATGCAAAGCATGGAATCCCTGTAAAGGTACAGGGATAGCCTCACCCAGAATTCCAGGGGACCCCCCTGGAGAACTTTGGGTGAGGGGCAGTTGAGAAGGGTTTGAGTCAGTTATTTGGTGGAGGTGGAAGTGAGCAGACATCCTGCTTACCTCTCCATACTTGGGGGTTCACTTGAGAGGCCATGCTTTGCATCTCCACACAACACATGTCCTGGGTCAGACATTTATTGAGTATACATGATGGATTTTGAGCTCAAATCTTCCCAAGTCCAAGCCAACCACTCTTGGTATAGTTCCTCCTCATTGGCATTCTGTAGAGAGACAGACAGACAGAGAGAATAGGGACTTAGTGAAATCTGGTGAGATTTGGCATTTAGTCTATGTGTTAGAAAAATTTCCCAGCTGGAAATTTCAAATGTACTAAGAAAAATATAATTTGTCCTTCAATTTGTGTCAAAAATCAGGCTTATCTACAAGCCCCACCCCACCGTTGAAGTCTGGGCAATTTCAAGTATTCCATGCCAGGGAGCATTGGAGAAACACTACTGGAATTTAAAAAAAGAGAAAAGGGAAGACTGGTTAGAGACCAGAATACACTCTGGGAAGGGGGAAAAGAGGACAGTTCAGTCAGTAGTCTTAGATATTCTAGCAAGTGGCTGAATCAGAGGGTTTTCCTGGCATGGACTTGCCTTATCTCTACTTTGTGAATATCCATCACTCCAGAAAGAAAAGATAATCAGTGACTCTCTGGCTCCTCCCATAGAAAACAGCAAACACAGGACAATCACAGACATAATTTATTTTAGCACATGAATAGCTGCCAAGTTTTTCACATCTGTGATCTCATCAGGAAACACCACCAATTCTGTTATCTCTGTTTTACATAAGGGTAAACTGAGGTTTTAAAACTCAATGGGAGAGTTAAAGTGATTTATCAGTGGTCATAAAGCCAGTAAATGTCAGAAACAGTATTTAATCCCATCTCTCCGATCTTTCTGTCTTTACATTTGTTCATCTACACCAACTTGCCACCAAAAGATGTGCTTCCAGAGCCTAAAGTACTGACCCAGGAGTCTTCAAGGATACCCATGACTGTCAGTTTGTGTGCAGTGGTAATTTCCTCCCATCCTCTCTTACATTCCCATACTGCTTCACAGTGAAAATAATGTCAACCACTGTGGTAAAATCAATATCCTTCCTTTGCCAAAATGTGTCTTTAAAAAGCCTCTGATTAGTTAATAATCCTGCCACTTTTCAAGGCCAGCATCTTCTCTTTGTTCCCTTGCCTGCCCAATGCTGAGGTTCACTGGATTAAAATTTAATGCCGAAAAAGACATTAGAAATCAATAAGCGCACTATACCCACACCCACACACACAGTTACCCATTTTCGAGAGGAAGAAAGTGAGACAGAGAGATAAAGTGAAATTTACTCAGGCACACAAGAAGTGTCTGCAGTGAAATTCAAATCCAGGTCTTTTAGTTTTATAGCCCCATGTCCTGAAGACCACCCCGGGTTATCTTCTAATTGTCTGCCAGCAAAATCTCTCCACTCCTTGGACCCTTGGTTCTTTCTTTTTCCTCACCTCCTAATGTTGTCTATGAAAGACAGAGTTCATCACCTGAGAGTTTTATAATCATTATCTCATTTAATCCTTACAACAGTTGTGGGAGGTAAGAACTTACTAGTTTTCTCATTTTTCAGATGAAGAAATTTAAGAAAATAGAGGTTGAAAGACTTACCCAGTAAGTGATTAATGTTAGATTTGATGTTAGGTCTTCCTAACTCCAGGACTATATCATCATAAATAGCCCTGAACATGGAGTAGCTACTTTCTGAAGGGTCTAAAATAATCCCTGCAAAGGCTACAGTTTGGGCAACACTGGCTACACCCTCAAAGACAGCACTGGATATTTTAAGCCCAGTGTGACCATATGTACCACTATAGACATAGTAATGCCATCAGATGGAAGATCTAAGTTTGTAGGGTACAATGCAACTTAGTTTCTTGGCTCTAAAAGGAGAGTCCTAGCTTTTGATGGACTATTCCTGTTATTTCCAAAGCTCCTTTGCCAATAGAAAGCCCTCTATACCTTCTGAGTTTCCACTCGAGGATTCTCTTTCCAGACAGCAAAGGTAGACAAGGGTTTAGTGTGTCCATTGAGGTGGCAAACACAACTGATATTGGAAACAAATGAACAGAGAGTTCCTTAAGACTGAGAGCACTTCCTTGTTCTTGGAAAATTCTATTTGGAAAATTTTTCTAATGGGCTACTGGGAGTCTTATTTTGACTTGAGATGCATAGGAACAGTTGGATGACTTGGCCGCTCCTTCTTTCAGCCTCCCCATCAGCTCACAGATGGTGTGCAGTCATCAGCAGGAATTGCACCCTAACCCTGCTTCTTCAGGCCTCTCCAGAACTTGGCTGTGAGTTGCAGGCCCTGGGGTGAGAGGATTTGCACCATGGAGCCATCCTACATCCTTCAAACAAGAGCAGACCATCTGTGGAGCAGATGGCGGGTTTGGGCAGGGGATCAAATGACACAGTCTGTAAAAGTACTTTACATTTCATAGATTTCAAGTTGGAAGGAAATGTAGCGACCATCTAGACCAACCCCTTCATTTCAGAAAGAAAACTTAGCCAACCTGAGAAAGGAAATGACTTACTTAGGGTTACACACAGGTAGGAATTTGCAGAGCTGGGTCATCTGTATCAAATTTCTGAGTTCTTTCCATTATGCCTTACTGACTCCTACATGAATATGCTGGTATGTTCCTAAGATTCAATTAAATTCAGTTCAACACCCATTGATTAAATGCCTGCTTATACACAAGGCATTATGTTACAATAGAAATATAAAGGAAAGAAATTAAAAACATCCATTTTTTCTTCAAAATAATCTCTCATGGTTGACCATTGCCTGTTGGACCACATGCTTCACTGACCTTACAACTTGCCTCATCTGGCTTCCTCCCTGCTCCCTGCCAATAGCCTTTCCCCAGTCTGGGTACCCTCACTGCATACTCGCTGCTTTTAGGTTACCTTTTTGGCTATATTACCAATGAAATCTTAGGTTCTCTGAGGGCAGAGAGTGTCTTTCTTTCTTTTAATTTTTTTCCCAGTACATAGCACAATTCTTGGTATATTATATCTATTTAATGCTCTGTCTATATGCCTTCCAATTCATCCATTCATTTAGCAATCTCTTACCAACATAGTGGCTACAGGAGTCCTCTTCAACTCTTCAGAATCATCCTTACCACGTGATACTGGCTGTACCTACATATAAAACACTGGACATCTCACTCATCCTGGTCCTACTATGTATCAGGATGCCTATGGTATTACCTTCAGAGGAAATACTTTGTCTGAATTATCACGGCTGAGGAGTACAAATAATTATATTGTATACTGAAGAATTACAGTGATGACCCTCTGGAAATTTCTTAAACAGAGCATCCTTTGTCCTTCCATCATATCCACACCTGCCAAATACAAACAATAGCTTTGTTCATTTTTCCCATTGGATCCTTTGGCTATTATCTATGAAATAAAGCATATAGAATTGAGAGAGAATTTAGAGGTTATTTAGTCATTATTCCAGGGAGAAAACTAAGGCATACACAAAAATTATGTGACATATCTCAGATTTTAAAGGCAGAATTGTAACTGTGTATGATTCTACATTGTTATTTCATTAATATAGGGAACTTCTGATGAGGATCCTTCTGCCATGCACTTGAGTAACGATTCTTCAAGTGACAGTCTTATAGCATTACTTGGGTTGCTTAGAGACTGAAAAACTTACTCATGATCATACAGTGAGTATATATTAGAGACTGGACTTGAATCCAGGTTCTTCTGACTTGGAGATCAGTCACATAACCATTATAACCATTATACCATGTTGGCTATATCCTCTTTCTCATTTGAGAGTAAAGTCTACTATACTATTCACTTTCAGTTAAAAGTTCTTTGATGTTATAGTGTCAGTGAACTGGGCCCAGAATTGAAGAGTAGGAAGAAAAATAGATACTGGAAAATGAGATATACAACATACCCTTATGAGGAAACTCTCTTTACCAATGCAAGTGTGTATAATCTCAAAGACTTGTAGTTTTAGTATTTTGTCTAGAGGACTTAGAGGTTAAGTGATGTGCCTACAGTATGTATTAAAAGGACATATATCTAAGATCTTCTTTGCTCCAATGCTGACTCTATTCATTATACCGCGCTGTTTGGGTAATTTAGGGATTGTTGTAGCTCTGTGAGAGTAATCTGTTGAATCTATTTGTGTAGAACAGACAGAGCATGAAGCTTCCTCATCCTCCTAATGCCCCCCAACAGTAAACAATTAAAAATAAATTCACAGAATCAATACTAAAAGTGACAAAACAACCATAAGTCAGGAGTAAAGCTGAATAGCCAGGAATAACTAGAGAGGAAGATTTCTGACTTCCCTGGCCTCAGTCCCAACAGCATAGACCCTGGGGGCAGGAACAGAGTAAACAGGGTAATATCAATAAGTTATCCCTGGGGACAAGATTGAAAACCTGATCTTCTTTGTTGAACTCAGGAGTTTGTATCCCCCAAGATACCACTGAAATCCATAGATGAGGATGAAATAGCTGTATCTGCTGTGACCTGGGCTCCAGAGACCCCTGTTGGTCCACAGCTGGGGATTGGAAGAGTAGATACCATAGATCTACAAGCACCACACCATAAGGGCAACATCTCAAATATCACTGCTAACAAGTGAGGAACTTTGGAGGTCCAAAGAACGTGTACTATACAACAGTTCTATCCTGGCAGAAGAGGAGGAGTAAGGAAGGAATGCACACTAATAAGCGTTGTTGCTGAGGGACTGGGTCTTTGTCAGCTATGGTCATTTGCAGGACAGTGGAGTTCTTGACTGCTTCCACAGAGGGAAGTAGACTGCTTGCAATTGTAGTGGCAGAACTTCCCTCAGGCTCTGGTTGAAGTACCTGAGGTCAGTCACAGACTGGAGTTTGATCAGGGGACCAGAAGTACATCTCACTCTGGATTATAAAAATTAGAGAAATTAAGTAGGCCCCAGGTGGAAAAAAACACACAAAAAATATCCTGAAACTTGAGCTAACATATTCCAACACACTAAGAACCATGGGCCTCTAGCAAAAGGGCAATAACTAAATCTATTAGCCTGACCACTAAAATTTAAATAAATAAATGAAAATGAACAAGCAAAGGAGAAAGAACTCAACTGTTGACCACTATTATGGATACAGAGAAGACCTCAGCTCAAATTCAGAGAACAATGAACTAAAGCACATGCTTCAAAAACAGCAAAGAAATATAATGAAAGACTACAAGCTCAAAAAGAGGTTTTAGAAGAGCTTAAAAAGAAGACTCAAAAATCAATTAGAAAGGTTGAGGAAAAATTTGAAAAATGAGCAATGCAAGAAAATAAAGAAAATTTTGAAAGTAAGGTCACTCAAAAGGAAAAAGAGATCCAGAAACTCATAGAAGAAAATAATGTATCAAGTACTAGAATTAGATAAGGGGAAGCTAATAATTTCCTAAGACAATAAAAAATAATAAAGGAAACTTTAAAAAGGAAAAAATATACAATATGAAACATCTTGTCTCCAAAAAAAAGACTGACCTAGAAAACAGATGAAGGAGAAACAATATGAGAATAGCTGAACTCCAAGAAAGTTACAATAAAAAAAAAAAAGGTTTAGACACCATAATCGAAGAAATGATCAAGGAAAATTGCCCAGAAATTCTAGAATCATAACATAAAATAGAAATTGAAAGCATCAACTGATCACCATCTCAAAGAGTCCAAAAGATGAAAATGTACAATAATATTATTGCCAAGTTCAAAGGCTTCCAGGTTAAGGAGGCAAGAATACAAGCAAAAAATAAATAATAATTTAAATACTGTGGAGCTATAGTCAGAATAACCCAAGATTTAGCAGCCACAACATTAAAAGTATTTAAGACATAACACAAAGGACTGAGTTTACAAGAATAACATATTCAGCAAAGATGAACATAATTATAAAAAGTAAAAAATGGATATTTAACTAACTGAATTAGTTTTGACTATTCCTGGGGGAAAAAAACAGAAATCAACAGAAAAGTTGATCTATAAGAAGTATACAAAGGTAGTGAAACACTAATCATAAGAAACAGAAAAGGTAAAAGTGTTTGATTCCTGTATGGGAAAATCATCTATGGCCCCTTGGAATTATACCATTGCCTGGGTATTGTATAGATGGAAGACTTGAGGTTAAGGTGAATAGAATAGAATGAGAAATGGTCATGGAATAAAGAAAAAGAGATGAGATAGAGCAGAACTGCTCTCATGGGGAGGAAGAATGAGTAGATGAACCGCTGTGGAGAAGGAGAGGAGTGGGTCACGGGCTGTTAGTACTAGAACCTTATTCTCATCAGACCTGGATAAAGAGAGAACAACACATACAGTTAGAAGGGTAAATCTCTTCTTATTATACAAAGAAACAGGAAGGATGTGGAATGAGGTAAGAAAATGACTGGAAGTCCCCGTGGGGGATCAAGGGAATAAGAGAAGAAAGGGTGGGTTAAAGAGAAAAGAGGGCAGGAGGGAAAAGAGGGATACTCATAGCGAAATACATATCAAGAGGTAAGGAATTATTGTGGAGTGATAAGAGAGAGACTCTTTGGACAAGATAGGAGCAGAATTTTTAGAATCAGACTCATATGAAGAAGAAGGCATGGTTGGACATATAAGAAAAGGCATATAAAGAATATTTTTGGAAAGGTGGATAGAATAAGAATTAAAAGGTAAGGCAGAAGGGACAAGGGAGAAATCTTTGGAAAGATGGGCCAATTTCTAACTAGAAGGGCAATGGGAGAGGATAAGGGAGGATTTGAGGGAATGGGTGTAAATTGGAGAGGTATTGGTCAAAGAAAGCTTGTCATTTGAAAAGGGATATGGCAGAAAGAATGGAAGAGGGGAACAAACAATGAGGAGGAATAGAATACATGGAACTATGTAATTATGACATTGAAAGTAAATGGAATGAATTCACCCATGGGAACAAGATAGACGAACAGAAAGGAACAACAACCAGGACCTAAGGATCTATAAGAAACACACTGAAACTGGTAGACACACATAGAGTGAAGATAAGAGGTTAGAGCAGAATACTGTGATAATGAAATTAAATCTACCTTGCCCATCCTCAAATCTAATCACCAAAAGTGTAAACAATTCCACTTAACTCACAAGTTAGAAGGTCTGTGACCTACATGTGCTAGAGTGAGTGACAAATCTGAATTTACTGACTGCCTCCTGGGCAGTCCTAAGAAAAGTGTCTGTTGTAATTGCACACGTAAACTAGGAGGGAGGCACAGGAAGTGACCCAAAGAAGCCCCTTTAAAAGAGAGTTCACTGAGTTCAACTCTCTCACTTCTTGTTTGTGTCTTGGACCTGAAGGACTTTTACTTGTTCATAACTTGGACTTGGAGGAACATTGGGCCGGGGATCCTGAGACCTTGGTGAGACTGTTCTTAAATCTTTCCTTTGAAATTTCACATGGTGAGTGTAAAGACTAAATCTTCCTAAACTTCTCTTAAGGAACTTCCCTTTCAAAAGAGACTCTGTGTCTGAAGCCTTTGCTTCATTCACCTACAGGGCGCTCTGGCCCTCTGGCCCTCCGGTCCTCTGGGTCTCAGGCTCTCCAACCTTGGGCTTAAGGCTGGGCCTTGATCAACTGAGGGCTAATTAGATCTGCCTGGGTTAAACTAGGGGACTGGAGCAAATTGCCTAGTGTTTGAGGTTACTTATCCTATCTTATCTTCTTTCTGATTTTCTTATTTTCTCTTCCTCTCCTCATTTATAAATAAACTTCCATAAAGGTCATTTTGACTTGAGGTTATTCCTTCATTGGGGACTGATAATTCTTCAGTTCCCTGGCAAACAAACCTTTTAATATCCACCTAACCAAAACCCCTTTTTACTCCTTACAATACTCTAAGTCTCAGCTGATCCAGAAAGTAGCAGTCATGATTTCTGACAGAGTTAGAGATAAAAATGTATATAATATATAATATAAAAATGAATAAAAATGTATATAATTGGAAGGGATGAACAGAGTAACTATATTAGTTGAGGGTGTATTATGGATATTAAAACATTATCATCATTGGACCTATATGCACAAAGAGTTATAGCTCTCAGATTTTCAAAAGGAAAACTAAATGAGAGATAGATGCAAATCGATAATAATAAAAAATAATAGCAAGGGACTTTAACTTTCCCCTCGCAAAAACAGATAAATATTTCTAAAAAATAAATATGAAAGAGGTTAAAGAGGTGAATAGAATCATAGATAAGTTAAATAGGATAGATATTTAAGAACTCACACATACCTGCATGAGGCTAGTAATAGATTTAAGCAGGAACATACACACAATCCAAACATAGTTTCTGATGAAACAACAATGGCTTAGAGAGTACAAATATCTGCAAAAGTCTAATCATATTACAGAGGGAATCTATACTATACTAATCATATTATAGAGGGAAGCCTGCATTCCTGTGGATTTGTGGCATTGGAACAAAAGTTCCAGTGGGTAAGACCAAGCTAAAAAGACTTGGTTTTGGAAAAAAGTATAGTCCTGGTAACAGATTGTGTCTTCTCCCGTGGGATCAATCTAGTTAAATGTGGACCTGCTAATGTATATTAACTGGAAACCAGGTGAGTTAAGTTTGATCAAATTAATGCTGATTGGAACATGAAGAAACAGACCCAATGTTACATTGCTAAAGCAGCTGTGAATTATGTTTTAGAAAAAAAAGATGGAAATATATATCAAGAGTTGGAAAGCTGTTCATCCTCATTGACCTAAAGATTCCATTACTAGGATTAGTCCCTAAGGGCACTATTGAAAGGGTAAAAAGTTATACCTGTATAAAAATATTCATGAAAGGTTTGTAATGACAAAATAACTGGAAGTAACACAAACTCAATGATTGGGAGAAATGGCTGAATAGATTGTGATATATGAATATAATGGCTTGTATGCTATTAGAAATGACAAATATTGGAAAGAAAATATGGGAAATATATGAAGAGATAAAAAGAGAATGAGAATAATATTCTATGATAATTTAATAATTTAATCATATGATATATGATTAAAAATAAATAACAATCATAAAATCAAGAGATAACATCATCAAAATAAAATAAGTCCAAAGGGAACTCAGAAGAAGAGGATTTTATATTAATACACATATATTAATTTATATATTTAAACAAATAGTAAACAATGTAGAATTTTGGGGGGTTTACACATAATTTTATGCATTTATTTATTTAAATGTTATTGTTGGTGATGGTGGTTACTAAGTAAATAATTTTTTAAATAGAAAAATAAATCTGTTTAATACCATATTCTTCCAGAAATGCTAAATGTCTTCAAATAATAAAACATCATGATTTTAGGGAGAAAAATTGTCAGTGACATTAACATTGTACTAGAAACATGTAATGGATTAAAGGGAGACACTAAGATTTGGGGGTGCTCTTTTTCCCTTGCTGAATGACAGAGGGGTAAAAGGTAATTGAGGTGATAGGAGAGGAATGAAAGGGAAGGCGGAGTTTAGGGAGATATGGACAAGGCAGTATTAGGATGGTGAGGGTACAGGGTGAGGTGTTCAGGAGAGGCAGCTAACACAGACTAGACACCCAAGCTAGTCACAGAGGATACTGAGGGGAAATAGGGTGAACCATTCTAGGCAGAAAAGTACTTTTACAGACAGAATGAATAGGGGCAGTCAGAAGTGGTTTGAATCTGACTTGAGGGCTTTCTTGTCAGTTTCTCAAGTCCTCAAAGGAGGAATCACAAGGCTCCTCCCTATCAATGAAACTGAAGGGATTCAGGAGGAAGCATTGGGCAACTACTTCCTCCCAAGATGGATGCCTCCAGTTTCCCTCAGAAAATAAAAGAGAATAATTCTTCCCCTTCAACCCTTGCCTAAATCTTCAACACAATGATTCTCCAGAGGGTTTGATTAGGTAACAAAAGGATTTATTAATGTTCAGGGTTGGTCAGGAAGGAGAGAGGGGTTTGGAATTTCTGACAGCTGCTAGGGAGAAACTCAAGATGGGGGAGGGTCACAGGAATGGGTTAGACTGAGAGAGGACCTGCTTCTCTCAGCCAGGGAAGATTTGGCTGCTTTTAAGGTAGAGGGTATACTAAAGGGATAGCTTGAATTCAAGGATGTCCTACTTGCCTTTTGGGGAAACTAAAGCCACAGTCTATTCACTAAAAAACCCAAAAGCCACCCTGCCTCCCAGAGTCCCAGGAAAACAGGCAGGGAAAAGAGGGAAATAATATGGAGAAGGTCAGGGAGAGGTCCAGAGAAATTAGCTAGGTTCAAATTGTCCAGAGACAAAGCACAGGCAAAAAGCAAAACCAAAAGCCAAGCTCTAGTTAGTGCTCCTGCTCTTTTCAAGCCTCAGGGACCAACTGACTTCTCTCAGAATTCTAAGGCTTCTAACTGCCAGAAGTTTTCAGTTGGCCCTCTGCAAGAGCAAAAGCCTCTCTTGCTTCTTTTGCATTTCAAACACTCGCAGTAGCAATTAGAGAAGAAAAAGAAATTGAAGGTATCAAAATAGGCAATGAGGAGACTAAGTTATCACTCTTTGCAGATGATATGACGGTATACTTAAAAAATCCTAGAGAATCAAATAAAAAGCTAGTGGAAACAATTAACAACTTTAGCAACGTTTCAGGATACAAAATAAATGCACATAAATCATCAGCATTTCTATATATTTCCAACACATCACAGCAGCAAGAGGTAGAAAGAGAAACACCAATTAAAATCACTCTAGACAATATAAAATACTTGGGAATCTATCTACCAAAACAAACACAGGAATTATATGAATACAACTACAAAACACTTTCCAAACAATTAAAATTAGATCTAAACAATTGGAAAAACATTGATTGCTCATGGGTAGGATGAGCTAACATAATAAAAATGACCATTCTACCCAAAGTAATTTACTTATTTAGTGCCATACATATCAAACTACCAAAAAACTTCTTTACTGAATTAGAAAAAAACTATAACAAAGTTCATTTTGAAGAACAAAAGATCAAGAATATAAAGGGAAATAATGAAAAAAAAAAACGTGAAGGTAGGTGGCCTAGCAGTACCAGATATTAAACTATACTATAAAGCAGCAGTCATCAAAACAATATGGAACTGGCTAAGAGACAGAAGGGAGGATCAGTGGAATAGATTTGGGGTAAGTGACATCAGCAAGACTGTATGATAAACCCAAAGAGCCCAACTTTTAGGACAAAAATCTATTTGACAAAAACTCCTGGGAAAATTGGAAAACAATATGGGAGAGATTAGGTTTAGATCAACATCTCACACCCTATACCAAGATAAATTCAGAATGGGTGAATGACTTGAATATAAAGAGGGAAACTATAAATAAATTAAGTGAACATAGAATAGTATACTTGTCAGATCTCTGGGAAAGGAAAGATCTTAAAACCAAGCAAGAGTTAGAGAAAATTACAAAATGTAAAATATATAATTTTGATTATATTAAATTAAAAAGCTTTTGTACAAACAAAAACAATACAACCAAAATCAGAAGGGAAACAACAAATTCGGAAAAAAATCTTTATAACAAAAAACTCTGACAGGGATCTAATTACTCAAATATACAAGGAGATAAATCAATTGTATAAAAAATCAAGCCATTCCCCAATTGATAAATGGGCAAGGGACATGAATAGGCAATTTTCAGATAAAGAAATCAAAACTATCAATAAGCACATGTGAAAGTGTTCTAAATCTCTAATAATTAGAGAAATGCAAATCAAAACAACTCTGAGGTATCACCTCACACCTAGCAGATTGGCTAAAATGAAAGAAGGGGAGAGTAATGAATGCTGGAGGGGATATGGCCAAATTGGGACATTAATGCATTGCTGGTGGAGTTGTAAACTGATCCAACCATTCTGGATGGCAATTTGAACTATGCTCAAAGAGCTATAAAATATTGCCTTCCCTTTGATCCAGCCATACCATTGTTGGGTTTGTACCCCAAAGAGATCATAGATAAACAGATTTGTACGAAAATATTTATAGCTACGCTTTTTTGTGGTGGCAAAAAACTGGAAAATGAGGGTATGTTCTTCAATTGGGGAATGGCTGAAGAAATTGTGGTATATGTGGGTGATGGGATACTATTGTGCTCAAAGGAATAATAAACTGGAGGAATTCCATGTGACCTGGAAAGACCTCCAAGAATTGATGCAGAGTGAAAGAAGCAGAGCCAGAAGAACGTTGTACACAGAGACTGATACACTGTGGTAAAATAGAATGTAATGGACTTCTGTACTGGCAGCAATGCAATGACCCAGGACAATTCTAAGGGATTTATGGAAAAGAATGCTACTTACATTCAGAGGAAGAACTACAGGAGTGGAAAAACAGAAGAAAAGCAAGTGATTGAACACATGGGTTGAGACGGACATGATTGGGGATGTAGACTCGAAACTACCACACCAATGCAACTATCAAGAATTTGGAAATAGGTCTTGATCAATGACACATGTTAAAACCAGTAGAAATGCGCATCGGCTATAGGGGGAGGAGGTCGGACAGTGAAGGGGAAAGTAAGAACATGAATCATGTAACCATGATAACTTTTCTAAAACATAAAAATCAAGGGGGCAGCTGGGTAGCTCAGTGGAGTGAGAGTCAGGCCTAGAGATGGGAGGTCCTAGGTTCAAACCCGGCCTCAGCCACTTCCCAGCTGTGTGACCCTGGGCAAGTCACTTGACCCCCATTGCCCACCCTTACCACTCTTCCACTTATGAGACAATACACCGAAGTACAAGGGTTTAAAAAAATCATTATTAAAAAGCAAAAAATGAAAACAAATAAAAAGAGAGGATCATTAAGAATCCTAGAGATCCAACAAGTGAGGAAACAGAAGAGTGTTCCAGAAAAAAACCCTGAAAATGATTTCTTGGAGGGATAGGAAAAGTATCCTGATCTAATTCCTAGTCTCAGTTTGTTTTCCCACATCCACAATTCTGGCAAAAGGAGAACATTGTAAACACTGGAGGACCAAAAAAATTTAGCCTTTTCATCAACATCCCAGCAGAATCTCTTGAGGGACAGCAGTAACTAGTGGTAGTATTTGCATAGAATACTGGAGATAGATTGGAATGGATGAGGAAAGATAAATTCAAGACTCTACAAGTTGCTTGGCAGAAAAGCTATGCCATACCATCAGTGAGAATCTTGAAGACCAGCAAAAGAATTTCTGGGAACTGTGAGTTATCCTTTTTTTTGTTGCATGTACTCTAAGCTTGATGCTATTTTCCCTTGGACATTATATATCCTTGTGCTAGAATGTGCAATAAGCTTCTGAGGATTACATACTAACTATACTACTATAGTACATATTCTTTTCTATGGATAAGCATGTGTGAAATCCCACCATCAAGGGTTTGTGAGCTATAGCACTATAAATGTCTCTTACTATACCCTAGAGGTCTGAGGGGATGGAATAAAATCAAATTCTGGGTATCCAGCCTGCCAATGTGAGTTGGAAGAGTAGCTTCATAAAAATTAAATACTAATCTAACCTCCTTTGCCTATTATTCACCTCTACCTTCTCTTTCCCAGGTTAAACATCTCAATTTTTAAAGTGGATCCTCAAATGTCATGAATTCAAATTCTTCCACAATCTTGGTTGATGTACTGTAGACCCTGTTCAGATTATCAACTTCCTTTCTTAAATGCGCTGACTAGAAATGAACAGGATATACGAGATATGGCAAATCCAGAGGTGAACAGGGAGACCAACTTCTAGCTTTCTTGATATTTCATTAACCTGCTTGGTTATATTGTGCTTTAAGGTTTATAAAACATTTGATATATGTTAACTCATTTAATTAAGCACTTAGATATTCAGGAATTATAGTAAATACTAGGAATGCAAATACAAAGCATCTAAGAGACTCTGCTCCCTTTGGAGCTCATAACCTGGGTTTTGATGTCTTAGGCTCACTAAATATAATAATATAGTGAGCTAGGCAAATTTGCCTTTTTTCAGCCCCCAATAAAGACAGGTTAGCCCCAAAGCAAGTAGAAGTTCCAAAGTCAGTCAGCTAGAATTTCTTAAGGAGATATTTTGTTCCAAGCACTGTACTGACAACTAGGAATAATACATAGAGGAAAATGGTGATTACAGAGGGAAATTTGATCTTGGGAATTACAAGGTTAACATATAGGACAATCAAGTGACGTGACCTTCCCAGCTTCTATGAATGGTAGTATTGATATGATAATTGTGTCCTTGGGTAGAAAGGAGGCTGAGGTTGTGAGTGTGTGGAATGGGAAAAGACCAAATGGCCTTGGTAGACAGACAGGACCAGATATTACACATGATCTGGATTCTGAAGCCTCAGGTTCACTAAATATAATAGACTAGGTAAGAAAGGCAAATTTGCTTTCCTTTAGCCTCCAATAAAGTTAAGCACTAAAGCAGAATTTCCAAAGTCAGACAACTAGCATTTGTTAAGCAGCTGCTCTGTGCCAAGCACTGTACTGAGAACTAGGAATATAATTTAAACAGGCAAGAAAATAGTCCTTAATCTCACAGTTCAGCAGGTAATGAATGAGACAAATGCAAATCACTTTGTATAAACAAGCTATATACATAATGGATTGTTCTGTGGTTACAGAGGACTGAGAAAAGACTCTTAGAGAAGGTGACACTCTAGCTGAAACTTGAAGGACCCCAGAAAAGCTAGGCAACAGAGACTAGGAGTGAGAGGATTTCAAACATGGGGGACAGCCAATGAAAATGCTCAATGTAGGAAGATAGGGTGTCCTGTAAGGAACAGCAGAGGACAGTGTCCCTAGAGCACAGAATATCTGCAAGAAAGGTATAAGAAGTGGGCAGCTGGGTGGCTCAGGGGATTGAGAGTCAGACCTAGAGATGGGAGGTCCTAGGTTCAAAGCTGGCCTCAGACGCTGCCCAGCTGTGTGGCCCTGGGCAAGTCACTTGACCGCCATTGCCCACCCTTACCACTCTTTCACTAAGGAGCCAATACACAGAAGTTAAGGGTTTAAAAAAAATAGAATAAAAAGAAAGAAAGGTATAAGAAGAATGGAAAGATAGGAAGGTACCAGATTAAAGGAACTTTAAAAATCAGAAGATTTTATATTTGATCTTGGGGGCTAGAGTCACTGGTTTCATATTTTAAATATTTTTTTAACAATTACTTGTAATAAATTTCCTCTTAAGTTTTCCAAAGTTACATGATCGAACTTATCTCTCTCTCCCTTTCTTTCCTCTTCCAAATACTGGCAGGCAATTCCATCTGGGTTATATATGTATTATCATGCAAAACATATTTCCAAATTGTTCATTTTTGTGAGTAATCTTATAAAATCAAAACCCCAAAACATAAGCCCCCCAAAATTGACAAATGGTATGCATTCATCTGTGTTCTGACTCCAACAGTTCTTCCTATGGAAGTGGATAACATTCTTTGCCATAAGTTCCTAAGAATTGTCCTGGATCATTGTATTGCTGACAGTAGCTAAGTCTATCCAATTGATCATTCCACAGTTTTGCTTTTACTGTGTACAGTGTTCTCCTGGTTCTGCTTATTTCACTCTTCATCAATCCATGAAGGTCTTTTCACATTTTTTCTGAAATCATCCTGTTCTGTTACTGGGGTTTCTTGAACAAGGGTCATGGTATTTTCAGATGTGTCCATTAGGACTCTTTTCATTGGTCTTCAAACCTTTTATTGCTCCCCCTTCCTTACCCTCTCATCTATGAACATTTCCTCATATTCTAATGAAAAAAATTTGAGGTCATTTTCAGAGAGCCTCCTCTTCTCCCATTCATTGTCTCACATCACTCAGATTCCTTCTTCCATTATATCTTCCTTTACTCCTGTCTCACATGAAGGGGTGACCCTTCTCCCCAGAACAAACTCTTTTACATTTAATAGTGATCCTGTTCTATTTCATCTTCTCTAGAAGACTGACCACTCAGTTGTCCTGACTCTTTCAATAATATTCAAACCTTCCTTCTCCAAGAATTGCTTCTCTACTTCTTATAAACATACTTGTGTCAACCCCATTCTTAAAAAACCTCACTTGATGCCTCCTAGAAATCCCCTCTGCTCTCCACCTCTTCTTCTTTTGTAGTAAACTACTTAAGAAGACTTTCTTCTATAAATGCTTCCCCTTCTTTCCTCTTCCTCTCTTTTTTACTCTTTGCACTGGCTTCTGACCACATCATGCAACACAGACAATTTTGACTGTTCAGTCATTTTGGTCATGTCTGACTTTTTGAGGTTTTCTTGGCAAAGATACTGTAGTAGTTTGCCATTTCCATCTCCAGCTCATTTTCCAAATAAGGAAAAAGCAAACAAGGTTAAGTGACTTGCACAGGGTCACACAAACAAGACTGCTCTCTCCAAAGCCACTAATGATCTTTTAACTGCGAAATCTAATTACTTTTTTCTCAATTCTTATTCTTCCTAACCACTCTGTAGTTCTGTAGCCTTTAACCCTGATGATCAATTTCTTCTCTCTACTATACTTTTCTCTCTAGTTTTTTTTTTTTTTGTGATATTGCTCTCCCCTGGTTCTCTTCCTAACTGTCTGACCATAACTTCTCTGTTTCTTTTGCTACATCCAGGTCATAAATGGTGGCTGTCCCTCAAGGTTCTGTCCTTTTCTTGGTCTTTTTCTTCCTCTATGTTATTTCATTTGGTGATCTTATCAGCTCCCACAGTTTTAATAACAATCTCCATGTAGGTGACTATCAAATCTATCTGTCCAGCCCTAATCTCTCTCCTAGTTTCCAGGCTCACATCTCTAACTGCCTATTATACAACTTAAACTGGATGTTTCACAGACATTTTAAGCTCAACTTGTCTAAAACTCACTCTAAAACCCATGAAGCATCTCTTCTTCTTAATGTTCTTTTTACTGTTTAGGGTACTACTATCCACTAGTTAACCAGGCTCACAACCTAGGTGTCATTCATCCTTGATTCCTTACTCTCTCTCACACTCCTTCCCAAATAGACAGCTACTGAGTCCTATCAGTTCTCCATTCATTACATCTCTGGTGTGTGCTCCTTTCTCTTCTTTGACACTGCCAAAATGCTGGTCAAGGACCTTCTCATCTCATATTTGGGGGGTTGGTCAGCCTATTTCAAGTTTTTCCCCAATCTACCCTCCCCTCAGCTGTCAAATTGATCTTGCTGAAAGAAAGTTTCAAGGGTGGGTAGATTAACTTCTTTAGGAATGAGAGGCATTAACTATGGAGGTTTAAAACAGACCATAAGTAAATAATCAGGACTTATGACAAGATGCTCTGTGTGAATGGCTGGATGGGATGCAAATTGTGGCCTGCTCAGAGCCCAGCTAGCTACAGAGATTTAGGTGAATTTGGCTACACTCAGTCATCTACCCAGACAACTCAATCCTTTTAGGACTTGTAAAGCTGAGCCATGATTGAACTATAATTACACTTGTGTCTTTGACTTATCAGGCACCTTTCCCTTCTGGCCAGCTTATACTTGCCATAACATTCTGCCCACTTACAAAAGCAGCCTTTAGAATCATCATTTTAAAAACTGAAATTTTGGAAACCATGTTAAGGATTCTTACAGACAAGTGCTGCCCAGGTTCCAGAATCCACAGTATTATTTTAATAGATGAAAAGAAGGTCTCGCTGTTCACCCAACCTCAGGATCCATTAAACCATGGTGATACTTTTAAAAGATCACCCCCTATAAATTTAGCTTGGAAACAAACAAGCATGTTATAGACAATGGGAACAGGTGACCACTTCACATTGAAAGGCTTAAAAGAAACAGGGAGCAACTAATGTGCATTGCTGTGGAAGAAGGTGAGCTGGCCAAAGCTGTGTATGTCAGACCCCACTAAGCTCCCTTCCTGTAAAGCCCTTTGCAGTCCCAGCTGCACATAGCTAGAAGGCTAAGGCCACAATTTCCAAAAGCGACAGAAGCAGAAGCAATGCAGACCAGATTCAGGCAAGCTGCCTGTGACCAGCTGCCCCCCGTCTATTCTTTGCAAATTGAATCCAGTATTCTAGAAAATATGACTTTGTGTTTATTAATTGGTTCTTCCTTCCTAATCATTAGCAGCCAGGGACATCTAATGGCACACTTTTAGCTTCTCCCATCATTTTAGAATATTGTTGTCTAATATGCCCTGTTCATTCCCTTCATCCACTTGGATATCAGTTTTCAATGGTTGTAAATTTGGAGTTGGAAGGGACTTTGGAGATCATCTAATTGGATTCCATTTTACGTGTGAAGAATATAAGACCTAGAAAATTTAAATAACTTGTCAATCAATAGTCACCCAGGTTGTCATTGGAAGACCCAGGAACCAAGCCCTTTGACTTCAAAGTCAACTCTTTCCACTCTAACCATTTGCCTCCTCTCATCTTTGACTCCTGGGAAGGGCCATTTTTCAAGAGGTGGTTCTTTTTACTCTTTTCCTCCCTTCCTGTTAGAATTCTCAATTCTTTCCTCAAGCGTCTGAACAAAATCTTCAGTTCGGTAACTCCTTGCTGTTCTGAAAAAGTAGTGACTTCTCCTGGGATAATGAACTAGCCCAATACCAGTAGTTCAAAGAGCAATTCAGACCCTTGAAGACACAGCTTCCAGAAATAACATCGTTCAAATAGGACCCGAATGATTTTGTATTTTATTTTTTTAATTAATTAATTTATTTAAAATATTTTTCCATGGTTCCATGATTCATGGTTTTTTCCTCCCCTCTCTCTTCCCTCTCCCAGAGCTGACATGCAATTCCACTGGTTATACATGTGTCATTGTTCAAAGCCATTTCCATATTCCTAATATTTGCAATAGAGTGATAACTTAAAACTGAAACCCTAATCATATACCCATTGAAACATGGGATCAGTCATAGGTTTTTCTTCTGTATTTCTCCTCCCACAGTTCTTTCTCTGGATATGGATAGCTTCTTTCTCTTAAGTCCCTCCAAACTGTCCTGGATCACTGTAGTGTTGTTTTGTTTTTTTTTTCAGAATTATTTAGGTACTTTACCTAAGCTGGCTCTGCCAAAATTGTAATAATAAAAAGAGAGCCAGTACCAGATGTGATGATAGAAGGGGAGAGAGAAAGAGAGAGTCTATAAGGTGACTCTCTCTTTCAGCACTCCCCTGGGGCTGATTATACTCTGTGAGACTTTAAGGGGGTGTCACACCGAAACTGGGTGACCTAGATGGTCGTGCTGCTCCTCAAGAGTTAGGAGTGAGGCTTCCCTATAAGACGAGGTATGTGGTACCCCAATCTGATTCTGGACAAGAACAAGATTTATGCAAGCCTCTCCCAAGGTCAGTCAACTTCACAGTGGGTGGTTGGGCTTCAAGATGGAGGCAGCCAGACCAAGCTGTGGTTCCTCTCTCCCTTGTAGTCTATCAGGCACTCTGGAATGCTATCTGACTAATGAATGGCTTTTATTATTCACAAATCAGGGGTTGGGGAAAGGGGTAAAGGGCAGAGAGAATTTGGGGTGCCCTCTTCTCTATTTCTAGGGGGTCTGTTGCTCGGGAGGGAACATTTGGGCTTCTCACTCCCAAGCATCTTCCCCCGCCCTTTCTCCTTCTGTTTCTATTTCTATCCTTTTCTATAATTGTAAGTTTTGACTGAAAGGGGGTCTCTCAGCAAGGTTGGGTAATGGGGGAAGGAGACTAAGAGATGGCTCCCAAAATGGAGTCCAAAAACTTTGCTGACTCAATTATTGAAGTCTTCCTGGGTGAGATGTGATGGAATCTTTGAACATGGAATCAGGGTTTCAATGCCCAAAGAAAGATCCTCAGGAAGCCCTCAGGACTGGATCCGAGCTGGGATGTTCTCCTCCTCTCTCCTCCCAGTCCTCTGCCCAAAGACCTCTCCTCTCTCTCCCTCTGGAGAATCTCCCAGAATTCCCTCTGGTCTCAACTGTCAGTAACTGTCACCAACTGCCTTCTTCTCACTCCTTTCTTCCCATCCCCTTTGCACAAATCCCATCCTTACATAGTGGAAAAGTCCATTATGTTTTTACCATAATGTAACAGTTTCTGTGTACAATGTTCTCCTGGTTCTGCTCCTTTCACACTGCATCATAACTGGGATTTTAAAACAATATGTTGTCTCAAAGTCAGGTGTTTACTCCTTGAATGGTTTCCTTCCCACCTGGGAATACCCATTCTCAAGTCCTTTTCTGTTCCTCTGGAGTTGGCATTTGAAAGATTTTTGGACTGAATGGGTTTATGGGTAGAATTAAGGGGTCATGATAATCACTTCAATGAGATCTCTCTTACAGGAGGGAACTAAAAGTAACAACATCATAGCTAGCATTTCTATGGTGCTTTGTCAAGCATTTTATACTTTTATTCCTCATTCTATCTTCACAACATCCCTGAGAGGTAGAAGCTACTATTATCCCCAGTTTACAGATGCGGAAACTAAGGCAGACCAAAGTTGAATGGTAGACCAAGGTTTCATGTCTAGTAAGTGCAAGGCTATGAGTGAAGACAGGTCTTCCTTACACCTAGTCTTAATTTCTCTATACCCTGCATGATCTAACTGCTTCAAAGAAATGTAAGAGACAAATTTAGACTTGTTTAAATCTGAAAAAAGGAGGGGTGGGAATTTCTTAACAGTATGTGCTCTTTAAAAGTAGAATATGCAGGCTGTAGGTTTTCTTTCATTGTGCATCTTCATGGAAGGGTCAGTAACTACTTTTCATATATAATGTAAAGGAGACTGAAATTGAGGGCTACATAGGTAGGTTTAGAAAGATACTGAGAATTTTAGTGCCCACGCCTATATTCATATTTATATTTTTTTTATTTCCAACACAGCCACTCCAGTCATTAAAATATAAATTCCTTGAAGGCAGAAGTCATTTTAACCTTTTTGTTGAATTTATTTTGTATGTGCCAGGCACAGAGTATATATAGGGATAGGAGCTAGAACTTTGATTTCCTTGGCATAGAGAACTCCTAGATCATGCTACTCCCCCTACCAATGCCTTCTCTTCTACTTGTCAGCTGAGAGGATTGTCTAGAACCCTGTTGGAGATGGAATGGCAGGTGTTCCCTGGAGGCATGGAGGGGTCTGTTCCTTCTCTGTCTCCACAACACTGGAGGATATTTTTTGTATGCCTGCCTCTGTCCAGCTGCCCAATGCAAGCACTTCCTCCTTCTGTTCTCTGGGGTAATGAGGAGGAGGTACAGAGGCTCACAGGCAGCTTGAAGTTGCAGTTTAAGCATGAGATTGCCAAAAGTTTCACCAAAGCTGGCCTAGAGCAATGAGAGATTACATGACTTGTTAAGGGTTAGAGAGCCAGAAGGTGTCAGAGATTGTACTTGAGCTCAAGCTTTCTTCATTTTAAATTCACTATGTCACACTGCCTCTACACATTTGTTGTTGTTCAGTTGTTTTCAGTCATGTTCAAGTCTTTGTGACCAGATTTTCTTGGCAAAGATACTGGAGTAGTTTGCCATTTCCTTCTCTAGTCTGTACACATACTAAGTGTGTAATAAATGCTTGCTGATTGATTGAATAAATGAATGAATGAATGAATGAATGAATGAGTGAATGAATGACATGTGACCATTGCTTTACCTCCAGGAAATCAGCTTTACAGTTGAGATTTTTGTCCTAGAATTATTTCCTCATCAGGGAGCCATTTACCTTCACGCCCAGTTTGGTCAGCTAGACTCCTGCTGATGAGCCTTCCAATACTGTCTCCTTACAATTTCTCAACCTCCTCACCTTCAGTGATCTCCATCTCCATGCAGTGTACTCATGCAGGTTCTCTCCCCTCACTCTAATGTGGAACTACACCATCTCCAAAGGACTGAAATTCTATTTTCTGACCACAGCTTCCTGCTCTCCTCCATCTCACACTCCCTCACTCATACAAAACTTGTTTTTGGCTCTCTCTGTGGCCTTTGGTCTCTTCATGTTTTCCTCATTCATCTCAGATGACAGTTTGTCTGAAAAAGATCTGTTCCCATAAGGCTACATCTGCAGTATTGTGTTCAGTTCTGGCTGCCACATTATTTTTGACTTGAGCTCTCAATGAAGGGCTTCTAGTTGAGCAGACAATCAACAACGCTTTATTACTGTGAGGCACCTACTACATGCCTGACATTGTTCTAAATGTGGGAGATACAAATTGCCCCAAATCAATACTACCACCAATGGAACTCAAGGAGGTTACATTCTTATGGGGGAGAGTGTAAGATGGGGAAATGGGAATTATTATGGTTGGACTAGATATTTAAGGTTTGGTGGCCAGAAATCAATTAACTCGAAATAAAAGAGACCCAAGTTAGGATGACTTTTATTGTGGCTTATTCACACTCAGGAAGGTTGAAGTTAGGGAAATTGAGAGAGAGAAACTCTTGCCCGGATCAGAGGCCCGAACCAGGTAGGGATTCAGAGGCCACAGCAGAAGGGCACGGAGGTTAATTAAACAAAGATTCTGCCACAAGGCCTCCTCCAAGAAGAGAGACCTCCCTGAGGGTAGAGCCTCCAGAAACGCCAAAGGAAGAGAAAGAGAGTGAGCCTAACTTACCCCCGTGACAATTCAAAGGGAAGCAGTCTGAGGTCTCACCCAAACTCCTTCAACACCAAGTTCAAAGCGCCAAAAACCCTCCACAGGAAGTTACCATTATATTAAAAGATAGCATCTTTCGTCACTTCCTACATCCACTTCCAGTTTCATGTGGACAAATGGCAGCCTCAATACTGTTTTGGACTGCCCAGGGGGCAGTCCCTTGTTTTTTATTTGTCATTTACTATCATGTGTGGGTCACAGACCTCCCCCCTCCCCACTTAATTCTAAGTTGGGTGGGGTGACATTATTTCTGGTGGCTAAAGTCTAAAAAATGAATGAGGGTGAGCTAATTCCATTTACACAAGAGACAATACACAGAAAGGAGCTAGTGCAGTGTGTCATCATCAGCTTTAGTGCAGAATCAGTAGAAAAACAAGGACTTAGGTGACTCTCCCCTTATTAGACAGTGTTACAGCTCCGACTTGAATACAAGGGTCCTAAATCCAGGTTCTAGGTTTTTGGCACAATATTATATGGCCTATGTGTCTGTGTTCAATATTATCAGTCATATCTGTCTCATTGTGATCTTGTTTGAGATTTTCTTGGCAAAGATACTGGAATGGTTTGCCATTTCCTTCTCCAAGTCATTTTACAGATTGGAAAATTGAAGCAAACAGGATTAAATGACTTATCCAGCATCACACAGTAAGTCTCTGAGGCCAGATTTGAATTCAGGAAGATGGATCTGCCTTACTTCAATCCTAGAACACAATTCACTACTAGCTACTCCCAATATGATAGTGCCTCCTTTTATATGATAGAGGAAAAATGTATACCATAAACAACTCAATTATAAGATAGCATATAAGATTATAGGAAGGATGAAGAGAAAGGCACAAGAAATTTCAAGAGAGAACAAGATCCCCTCTATACCAGGGAAGACAGAAAATTGCATTAATTCACTTCATCATTTTTAAGGGTTTTCCAAGAACTTTCCTTTCACAATTCTATGAGGCAAATAGAGCAAAAAGTAGTGTACCCTTTTCACAGAGAAAAAGACAGTCTGAAGAGGTTATCTATTTTCCCACTTACTTAGCTTTTAAGTGATGAGGACAGGCATTTAGGAAGATTTCACAGGTCTGGTGGAGCCAGATCTGAGTTCTGAAGTAGGAGAAGGATTACCTAAACTTAAATGAGGACTTTATAGATCACTGACTCCAATGCATTCATTTTATAGACAAAGCCAATGAGGTCTACAGAACTAAAGTGATCAACTAAGGCAGTGGTTCCCAAACTTTTTTGGCCTACTGCCCTCTTTCCGGAAAAAAAAAATATTACTTAGCCCCCTGGAAATTAATTTTTAAAAATTTAATAGCAATTAATAGGAAAGATAAATGCACATGTGGCCATCACTGCCCCACCCCCGATCATTGCAGCACCCACCAGGGGCCGGTGGCGCCCACTTTGGGAATCACTGAACTAAGGGCACCCAGAGACAATCAAGAGTTTGGGCTTGAGTTTAGGTCTCCTAACTCCAAGTTTAAGCCCATTTTCCAGAATATCAGATCACAAAACTTTAGAGGGATTCCCTTTCTCATTCTGGATAATTTGCTTTTGTGAATTCACCAGGAGATCATATTAACTTTGGGTTCAGTACAGCACCTTGCTGACATATTCAGGGAATGCTTATGAGAGACTCAAAAAATCTTTTGCTATTTGTAGTAAATAAGTTTATTGTTTAACCATATATCTCAATCTGTACTCAAGAAGTTGTCATTTTTTCAACCCAAGTATGAATTCCTAATTATTCTTATTAAATAAAGTCTAATTAAATTTGATCTATTAGTTTAGCCCATACATAGGTAGAAGAATCTGCCTTTTTCATCCTTGAAACCTGAGATGATTGTATGTCTTAAAACCATTTTGCCTTTTTCCATTATTCTTCCAAATAGGAGGACATTCTATATTCAAAGAAATGGGTTCTTTCAGTAGACTGAAATAAAATTCATCTGTGTCTGGTGACTCGAACTCTTTAGAGGGCACTTGGATATTCTCTAAGTATTTTATCTTGGGTCTGAGTTTTCTGACAGCCACTTTGATTTTGTACTTTCTCATCTGCAGCTCATTCTTGCTAGAAAGCAACAGAAGCAAAACTGGAATTAAGTTACTTTGCCTTCTTGCCACTGTCTGTTATCACTGTCCTATCCACAAGTTGGAGTCCTGTTGCTGCTTGTTTGGTTTTGCTCTCATACTACCTCTGGACAATTTCTTTCTGGAGTCCCAGGGATCTAATTAAGCCAAAGGTCTTCAAATATTGGCAGCAACATCATGGAAATCAGGAATCAAGACTGAATCTTCTGAGTCCAAGTCTATTGACTTTTCCATTACACAACACTGTTCCTCAAACACAACATACTTTAGTCAGCTAGCCTGATGCATCACATTCATTAAGACAATCCCTCAGTTTCCTGTCATCAATGGAGCACTGTATTCTTCTGCATTAGACATGCATTCATATGAGATTTGAAGTTTTTATCCAAAATATGACTCTGAGTACTAGTGTGGACAAACCTGGACAGAACTTTATGTAAAACCACTCTATAATTAGAACTTGAGATCAATAGAGTTTACAGATTTTTTCTGGCTCACAGCCTATTGATGCATGAGATGGAGGGAAATGCTCGATTCTTTCTTCCTCTTTAATATATCAATATCTTTTCAGGTCAATAGATTATCATGGTGGATCCCAAATACACAGCATTGGAGTGTAATCTTAAAAAGAAATTTAAAACAATCACAGGGAGCAAAAAAAACAAAAAAACAACCCAGAAATATGGTGGTAAAGGATAGCAAATAGGTTCGTGTACACTGTGGTAAGGGAGAGAAGAAGGAGAAGAGAGGAAAAGAGAAGGTGATTGCCAATTTTCTGGAGTACTTAAAAATTCTATCTTACATGCAACTCCTCTCTGATGTTTTAAACTTTATCCTTTTATGAAATGAAATTGCTATCTCTCAGACACAGAGGGAGAAAGCACTTTGTGCCACTTAAAAAAAGGGAACTACCTAAATCCCAAGCATCGACAGCAGTAGTATTGACTAAAGAGACTTACATTAAGATAAAAATAATGGAGAATACTGCCTGAAAGAAGGCAGAATTTTCCTATTTATAGGATCCTCATCTACTTATACAGGATATCGAAAGAGATGTACTTGTGAATATTTGGTGCTAAGATGGAAAGTTTTCATCAAATAAGCTATGCTCAAAGCATTATTATATACCTGTCAGAACTTCTACTCACTTCATTTAATAGAATAATAGTAATAGTAACAACAACAATAATAATAACAACAACATAATGGTAATAATAATAATGACTTAACTGTTTGTCCCAGTTTCCTCACCTGTAAAATGACTAGAAGAAGGAAATGGCAAATCACTCCAATATCTTTGCCAAGTAAAGCTCAAATGGGGTCACAAAGAATCAGACATGACTTAAAAATAACAACGATAAAAATATTAATAATAATAATGAACAATGTATGGCTCTGAGCAAGTCATCTAGATTTTCAGTGACCCCAGGCACCTCTAAACCTATAAAATGCAAGGAAAATGCAGCTCTAAATTGGTAAGCCATTTCCTTATATGGTCTTCTTTATACCAATGAACTCACAGTTCCAGGGGTAGAGTTGGAGAGGGGAAAAGGCATTTATTTGTTTTTGTTTTGTTTTGTTTTGTTTTGTTTTAAGATTTGAAAAGCAGTCAGGCATGGTGGTCTATGCCCAACACTACATCCACTCTGCCACCTAGCTGTGCTATATAGTAGGTCAACTGACACATACTAGGTACTTAATAAATGCTTATTTATTGAATGATTAAATATATTTACATAACAGTGCAAGATTGCAACTAAAATTATAGGAGCATAAATTCATTCCATTCTCACAGTGGTCCTCAAACTGAAGGTGAAGTTTTCATGATTTGAAAAAATATCTTTTCATTCCTTCTATTCAGCCTAAATATTTTCTGTATTTTTTAACAATAAAAATTAATTTCAAGGGGTACACCTTGGTATGATAGGTAGAGCATGAGACTTGGAGTCAGAAAGACGAGTTCGAATCTTGTCTCAAAAACTAGTGGTATGAACATGAGCTAGTTACTTAAATTCTCTTAGCCCTGGTTTCCTCCTCTGTATAATGAAGAAAACAATAGCAATACCTCACAGGGTTTTTGTCAGGAGCAAATGAGATGATATATGTAAAGAGATTTGAAGTCACTTAAAGCAATGAGTAAATATTAGTTAATTTAAAAATTAATTTTGATTTGTAAAGTTTAAAAATAAATTTTATTGATGCCCTTTATTTTTCCATTATAGTTATTTCTGGGCATGTTCAACAATCACCACTGAATCATTCGTATAAAAACAACCAAAACAACAAACAGTTAACCAAACCAATTCACCCAATGACTGTCTAAGAGTGAAAAATTCTGTCCCTTTCAGATCCTACCTTTCTATTGAGCCATAGAAGGCATTAAAAAATCTATCTTTGGTCATTTTGAAATACTATTTGACATAACAGAGAGAAGATGCACTTGGAATACCTGATAAAGTAATTAAGATGTAAACATGCAAAGCTGGTTGGAGTCAACAACTTCAATTGCAATGAGGACTATCCATTCAGTTTCCTTCCTTAAAAAAAAAGTCTGTTCTCTAAGGGGAATAAATCAATGCATCCTTTTCACTTAGCTACAAATTATGCTAAGTGCAACAGAGTTATTTCTTAGATCCAATTTTCCAAAATACTGCAAACAGGCTTGACATTTGACATAGGTATGAATGTATTGTTAAAAATGAACAGCTCAATAAAATTATGATTTTTTTTAAAAAATGATTTCCATATTGGTCATGGTATGAGAGAATACTTATAAAACAAAACCCCCAAATAAAATACATACAAATAAAGTGTTAAAAATAGTGTGTTTCGGGGGCAGCTGGGTAGCTCAGTGGATTGAGAGCCATGCCTAGAGATGGGAGGTCCTAGGTTCAAATCCGGCCTCAGACACTTCCCAGCTGTGTGACCCTGGGCAAGTCACTTCACCCCCATTGCCTACCCTTACCACTCTTCCACCTATGAGACAATACACAGAAGTTAAGGGTTTAAAATAAAAAAAAATAAAAAAAAATAGTGTGTTTCAATCTGCATTCAGACTCCATCAGTTTTTTCTCTGGAAGTGAATAGCACTCTTCGTCATAAATCCTTCAGAACTGTTCTGGATTATTGTATTGCTGAGAGTAGCTAAGTCTTTCACAGCTGATCATTATACAATATTACTGTTGCTGTGTACAATATTCTACTGGTTCTGCTCATTTCATTCTGCATAAGTTCACATACGTCTTTCCAGGTTTTTTCTGAAATCATTATGCTCATTATTAAAACTATGGTTCTTGAAGACTATGTCCTTATTCAAGGTGAGTTGGTCATCTTGGATTAAAGTGCTCTCACCTTCCCCAAACTTTCCTGATATGTTTCACCTCTGCTGCTATCTTTCTTAGTTCTTTCCTGAAATTAGTGTCCCAAAGTGGTACTTTGTGTAGGCAGTTACAATGCCTCAGCAACAGGTGATCTTGTGAAATAAGAGATTTAAAATGTGCCATGAAAATCTTTCTGCATTAAATTAAAGCAGAACACTGAAATGGCTTTTTTTGAAATGAATATAGTGTTCTGGATAATGTTTTCCACAGTCTGGGGAGGGGAGGCAGGGCCAAAACTTTTAAAAAATTAAAAATTAATTTAATTAATTTATTTAAAAAGAAATTGATCTTGTGGGGAAAAACAGAGGATGGGAGATCAGATGCTATTTGGAACTCTGACACCAATTTTGTGTGTTGAGCCAGTCACTTCACTTAATAGCTTTAATTTCCTCACCTGAAAAATTAAGGGATTGGACTAGATAATTTCTAAGCTTATTTCTACATATATACGCATGTATATATGTAGAAATAAGCTTAGATATTTTATATATAAGTATATATATGTATATATATATACACACACACATGTATAATTTTCCATCCAACAAACAGATTTATTTATACAAATAAAAGTGCTGTGGGAGAATGAGAAGCAGCCTGGAATTTAAGAAAAAGGCAGGATTGTCCAATGGATAGAGCACCAAATTTTTTTTAAAATCAGAGAGCATGAGTTCAAATCCCAGCTTTTAGACCAGTCCTGTGAGCCCTCTTGACCTCGGTTTCCTGATCTATAACTTAAGCAGGCCATAGTAGGTGATCTTTTTTCAGCACTAAACCTATGATTCTATGTCCCAAGGTTTGTATTTAGTTCTACCACATATTAGCTGTGTGACCCAAAGCAAATTATGTCACTTCCTTGTGTTAGTTTCCTCATCTGAAAAATTGGGGGAATGGATTATGTGACCTAGAATATTAAATTAAAAATAATAATTTGATTTATTTCAATGAATGAGGCATCTGTGACATAGAGGAAGACTGGATTTGCAATCAGAAGATCTGACTAGCTTCAAGACCTTGGACAAGTCCTTTTCCCAAATCTGTGGTTTTGATTCCTTTTCTCTAAAATGGGGATCTTGGTTAATGGCTGCTCTTGCAGAATTGTTGACAGAATAAAAGGAAATAATGCATCTGAAGTGCTTCATAAATGGTAAAGCCATTAATAGTGTGTGTAAACTATAGTATTAAATACTATGGGATACATTTTGTTGTGTGAAGGGAATTGTGCCCAGCTATAAAGTTGATGTAGTTTAATCATTATGGTGTATTCAATCTATTCTGCACATTGAATAGCTCATCCCTGCTGTCTTAGCTTTTAGCCATTAGCATTAATTAATGATATATTTAAGAACTCCTTGGCGAAGAATCATCTTTCACAACCCACAGCCTGACATTTAGTGGAGTTTGAATCTACACATTGTAAGACAACAGATATTTGTTTATTAGCCCCCTCTAGTACCCCCCCAACCCAGGCACAAAACACTGTGCTAGGTGTTAAGAGAGATAGAAATTATTCTTCTGATCAGGAGCTCCCTGATGCCTCTGGCTTCTTTTCTCTCTCTCTCTCTCTCTCTCTCTCTCTCTCTCTCTCTCTCTCTCTCTCTCTCTCTCTCTCTC